>NC_135668.1:52800022-52985964 GCF_964188315.1 Podarcis muralis
AAATATAGTTGTGTTTATACCCTCTGGTATAATACGTGGTGCTAGGCTGTTCTGCTTCTTGCATTCACAAGAATTAAATGCAGTTCATTAAACTCTCTTTAGAAAGTTAGAAAAGTAAGCTTGGATGAAATGATTATCACAGCAGGACATGTCTCAGGATAAATGAAGAATTTTGATAGCAGCTTTGAACAAAAACATCCTGTAGAACAGCAAGATTAATGTGCCTTTCAACATTGTCTTTAACCAGACGGTCTTAAAATTACTTTTTTTTTTTGTGAAGAAAAAATCTGCTTTGGGGTTTGAATGAGAGAGTTTTTAATAGTGTGCAAGTGTTGGATATAGTTTTGAAACTATCATCAACCTCTGGATCAAAATTGCTAACAAGATTCCATGATAGGAAAGCACAAGCAGGAGCTGGAGAATCAGTCATAAAAAGGCTCTTCTTCAGTAGGGAGAAAATATCAAAGAGCATTTTTTTATTCATTCTATGCCCTTTTGCAGTTATTTTACACATCAATAGGAAAAGGATCTAGCCAACATTATGTATGATCTCTTACCAACCCAGCCATAATTACTATGTCAGTCCTTCCATTCCAAATCTACAACCAACCAACTTTTAAAATTATGTAAACCTATTTCAAGTCTTATTTAGTGTAAGGCTTGTCCAGGAATGCACTTCTAAACACACTTTATTTTTCTACAATTTATATGAAACATGCAAAACTTAAATTGGTTGGTTGTATTCAACTAAGTTCTGCTTGGAGTAGACCCATTGAAATTAATAGAACTAAGTTCTAACAAGAATCAAATATGAGTTCAGGACAATGCACACCAGACTGACTTCATTCTGCTAGGAAGTGAGTACCTTTGCTTGAACATCAGGAAACCTTAGCAACTTATGAGTGTGTTCTTATGCACATTTATTAAGAAGTAAGCCCTGTTGAATGGAGGCATACAACTTACTTCAGTATTGGGACTGAATGTGTTGGAGTACATAGCCTGCTAAACAGCAGTTCCCTGTGGTGGATGGTAAACAACTCCAGTAGCTTTAGGTAATACCAGATGAACTTTGGATTCAGTGCTATTTAATTTAAACAGCAAACCTGAATAGTGTTTAACCTAGTTCAACTGCCATGCCCCCCTCATGGAAATTATTGTGTCGGGTCATATATTTAGACTTGGACACTTAGACTCTATCATCTTCCCCAGCTCTTGCTGCACAATCTTATGTAGTCTTTTGTGCAACTAATCTCTCATTATGTGCAGATAATAAATTTATTGTGTTAAAACTTTTTAATAAAATTGCATTTAAACATTTGAAATTATAAATACAAATCACATCTTTGCATTTCAAAAGAAAACAATGCATGATAAAAAACCTTGAATAAGATATTACTTTGTAACAGCTTTATATATTAACATTTTCATCATATGTGAGTGCTGAGTATAAACAATGAAGTTTAAAAGGATTGTTATATCCTGCTTAACTTGGGCCTTGATATTTGCAGACAATACTGTTACAAAACCATGACAGAAGCAGTTTAATTACATTATCGGGCCTGGATTTTAGTTCACAGCTTAAATTTAAAATAATTAAATTGAGAGGGTGAACCGAGTGTCAGGGACCCAGTCAGCAAAACATCACATGGAGTTAAATTTTTATCAGCAGAAACAAGGCTCAGGTGTACCAGGCCTAGTGAGCCCAGTAACTCTTCTCTGTACGTCTTGTCCCTATGAGGCAGTTATGGAAGCTGAAGGTCCCTGCCTTCCCACAGCTGCCTAAATCTCCCCCCCCAGGTCCTTCCCAAGCAATCTGAGACTACACTGATGTGCTTGTCTCTGCTCCTCCCTCTTCATACCTCTTCTGGTCCTAGGAGACCAGGAGGGAGGGGAGCTTGCTGCCGCAGGAGTAGGAGACACCCCCCTTAAAACATGTCTTCCACTTGGCCTCCCTTCTCTCCTGCTTCTGCCTTTGCCTCTGATTCTGATTTTGGACTTCACTCCACCATAAACTTTCCCTGCTCCCAGTGACCTCTTCAGCTTCTGACACCTCTTCCTCCCAACCTTCTCCCTTTCTATTGCTTCTGAGATCAATTCCACATCTATTTAAATTTGAGTGTGAGACAAGCACACTCATACAAACTTCATGAAAAAGGCAATAACAGCATGCAGCTATGCCCTACTATGGCTTTTTAAAGTTTTATGCAGGGGATGGGGAGCTGGAATGGGAAGATGAGAGGGAAGGTAACATATTGGTTTTGTAAGTTACTTGGGCATGTAAGGAAATCCTGGCATACATTTATTATAGAATCATAGAATCATAGAGTTGGAATAGACCACAAGGGCCTATTACCTATTACCAAGTTCTATCATTGTATTTTCCCTTCATTGTTTTTTGTGTAGGATTCAAGCATCTTGTACAGCGATATGATATACTCTCATTCTATGAAGCATTAAAAAAAATGAAGAAAGTTAAGGCCTAAGGATGAGTGGCAGAATAATGATATAACTTCAGTATAGATATCCATTCCTCCAAGATCCTAACTCACTCTCTCTATTTGTTTTTTAAACCCCCCCCCCCCCAGTATTATCTTTTCATCATTTTGGCCACTGATGAAGATTTTTTCAGAAATTAATTTATCTTGATTTAATTTTCAGTACAAAGAAAGATACATGCTTATATTGAGATAAGTGGGCAGTGAGAGATTCATAAATACATACATACCTAGAGGAAAGGAATAAGAAAGGAATAAGTCTGAGAAAGGATGGGATAGGATATGAAAAAAAGAAAAAAGAAACAGCTATTATCTTTAATTATCAGAGCAGGAGGTGAGTGGTGAAATGTTATAAAGCAGTATTATTATTCTCTCTATCCTTGGGCAGATACATGTAAGTGATACAGAATCTAAAACTCCATCAAAAATAATCAATATCATAAAAAAAATTCAAAATATAAGCATATCTAGGTGGGAGGGTCTGAATATTACCGTATTTCCATCATTTATTTATATGCTGAATAAAACTTTGCCAAACATTATTTTTTTTAAAAAAAATTGCCCCAATATTTTGCATTATCAGTAAAGAATACGCATGTCCGTATCAGGCCTCTTTGTTAATTCTCTTCAAATATTTCCAACCTTTAGCTGTAAGCATTTGTGCTACAGCTAATGGTTGTTGGACCAGAGTTTTAAAGCAATAGTCTTCATTCAGTCCATCCCAGACACCCAGCAAAGCCAACAAGGGCATGGAGGTCAGGGGCACCCGTCCCATTTCCCCACCTGAGATGAAACAGGAAGGCGTCCTTCTCACCTAAGTCTTGCTTATGGGGGTCGTGTGGCTGCAATGTTTTGTGGCAATATCTTGTGATATCTCATGCAAGTTCTGCAAGATCTCACTGGAAGAAGCCACCGCCATGCAACCTCAGTTGCTATAGCCTGCCTCATGGGCAGGCTGGCACTGCTGAAAATACAGTGGTACCTTGGGTTACAGACGCTTCAGGTTACAGACTCCACTAACCCAGAAATAGTACCTCGGGTTAAGAACTTTGCTTCAGGTTGAGAACAGAAATTGCACAGTGGCGGCATGGTGGCAGCGGGAGGCCCCATTAGCTAAAGTGGTGCTTCAGGTTTTCAGGTTTAGAACGGACCTCCAGAACAAATTAAGTTCTTAACCCGAGGTACCACTGTACTTACTGTTTTGTGATTAAATTAATTTCAAAAAAAATCATTTCTCAAAACTCGGCCAGTAGTAAATAGGTACAGTACACTGCTGTTGGAAACCGCCCAGAGTGTTGGGGCAACCCAGTCAGATGGGCAGGATACGAATAATAAAATTTTTCTTATTGTTATTAGTGGAAGTAATGATGGTCACCAACTTGGATGGCTTTAAAAGAGGATTAGATAAATTCATGGAGAATAAGGCTAACAATGGCTTTTAACCAGGATGATTTTGCTCCATCTGCATGATCAAAGGCAGTAATGCTTCTGAATACCAACTGCTGGAAACCGCAGAAGGGAGAGTGCCATTGACATTGAATCCTGCAGGTGTCTGTGAGCCACTATGAGAACAGGAAGCTAGATTAGATGGGCCTGATCCTGCATACCCTTCTTATGTTCTTATTTGCATAGAAGTTAGATTATTAGAGTAGCAATATGTACATATATGTGATGTGTATTGAAACACCTATGATGGTAAGATTAAATAAAGAATTTGGATAGGCATTTTCTGTCTGTTCTCTTTGGTTGGTGTGAAATTCTAGGAGGTACCTGAACCCTTTCTAGAAAAATCAGAACCGTAAGTGCTTGATTTGTAGTCTGTCTTGAAAAAGAACATAAAGCAATTTCACAACCTCGTTCCCTCATTTTGACTTTCTTTTTCTATCCTATTTCAGATGACGTTGCACCCTATTTCAAGACAGAGCCAGGCTTGCCCCAGACTCACCTAGAAGGGAACCGCCTCGTGCTTACATGTTTGGCAGAAGGTAGCTGGCCTTTGGAATTTAAATGGCTGCACAATGGCAGGGAAACCACGGCCTTCACCAATGAGTACACGTAAGTGGCTTTTAGAATAGCAATCTATAGATTATATTTTTCAGCATTGTAATGAGGAAAGATTTTTATTTTTGTACCATTGCATCACAAAAGAACAAAATGGGTAAACATACAATACAGTTAAAACTTAAGGCAGTAGAACTATCTTCTGGGCTGCCTTTATGATATCTCATAGAATCATAGAATTGTAGATTCAAAGGGACCCCGAGGGTCATCTAGTACAACCCCCTGCAATGCAGTTCCTTTCTTCTAATACATTGTACATACCTTCTAACATTTATCTGATGAAAATAGGGACGTCCCATTCCATAATGATAATTTTACTATTTATACCCTACACATCTTGCCCCAGCCATTCTGGGCAGCTTCCAACATATATAAAACATTAAATATTTTTAAAAAACCCTTCCCTAATCAGAAATGCCTTTAGACGTCTCCGGAGTCGGATACCTCCATACCAAATGGGACATTCCAGGATCAAATCAGAAACTGGGATGGCTTTTCAAAATCAGGGAAAATAGGGACACTTGGAGGGTCTGCATTATAGACATTTTTTATCAAAATAGATATTGTTATGAAAACCTATAGTGACAGATTACAAATGTTTAAACAACTAAATGCTTGGCAAACAAAAGGTCATTTGTCATTTTACCACTGCCTCCTTCAAGTAGGCAGGGACTACCCCCTCTTGAAAGGGGGTATTAATCACCTCCCTGGCCCTGCCAGCTGTCCCATTCCTGCAAGTTTTTATCAGCCAAAAGGGGCAAAGGTCCAGGGTGCAAGTGGTTGCCCTGACTGATCCAAGCACCATGTCTACATCCTCAAGCCTTACTAACAGAAACTCATCCAACAGGACTAGGCAGTGCTCTGGACACCTTTCAAGTCCAGATGCAAGTGAAGAATTGGATGCTGGGCTAGATGAGCCATTCAGCTGAAGGGCTCCTCTTATGTTGTCAGTGTGATTCACTGTGGGGTTCAGGGATGGGTGGGGTAATCGACATGTAGTGATTTGTTCAATGCATTCCATGGCAAACTGCTTGCATATGAACTTTCTACAAAACGTAGTCTGATGGAGATACACATTTTGCCATATCACTTAATGTCTGAACTGTATGAGCTTGGTATCTGTGTGGAAACTGTTCGCTGAGAGGTGGCATCGCATAGTGGCTACACGTATCAGCTGTGAGCTAAAATGTCTCTGCTTCAAGCCATGAACTCAACAAGTGGTGTTAGATTAGTTTTGCTGTCTCAGGTCAGCCCCATACCTGCCGTATAAAATTGTCAAAGCCTACGTTCGTGTAGGAGAGAGGGAGAAATGTCATGCCTCTGTCTTAGCTTGCATAAGAGTGACTCACTGGGCAGAACAAGTATCTCTGGCCCTTTAGCCCTTAGTCCATGCAAAATAAGACTCCATTGCCAACCAGCTGCTGATGGCTGTGATGTGCTTGGAACACTCAGAATGCAGGATTGTTATGTATGGAATTGCAATTTAAATTACTATTTAGAGTAACAACGTCTACTGGCTTGATTAATCACAGAAGAAAGCATGTCTGTGATTTTGATATTGGGTTGATCAATGGGGGTGCTTTACTGCCGTCAGCGGCCAAAAAACTGAACAGAAATCCACAACTCTGATGGGACACCAACAATATTTGGGAGGTGTAAAAGAAAGCAGTACAGAAAGGTGGGCTAGGAAAGAGGATCGGAAATAGAACAGGCCTTAGTATGACGATTGTTATACATCCAGCATCTTGCATTACTTAATATTATATTATAATTCTGTAATACAAAAACCAAGTAGTGTATTGTTACATATTGCTACTGAAGGGACATACAGAAGACCTTTCCTTTTAAGTACTGCCTGCTGCACTTATATATTATACTTTGTTTTTTAAAAAATTCCTTAGGTTGCCATGAAAACCATATTTATTTTGTTTAGGGTTTGATTAACTTGTTTTGAATACTTGAAGCATTTGTCTTCTACAGAATGTGCATGGAAAGCTAATCAAAATTTACTATAAAGTTTGAATAAATATATTGCTATGAATATTTCAGCTCTATTATTTATTTCTAATTGCTTTCCAAAAACCAAAATCACTCTGGATGTTTTTGTATTTATATGCAGGGAATTGCATTTATTCATTAAGATGAAATCATTGCAGAAAAAAGTATATTTTCTTTTGGTTGAATAACATTGGGCTATATTTGGCCTTAGTCTCATCACGTCAACAAGCTGCATATTCAAATCCCCCCATATTGCGCACCCCAGATCTTGGTATTTTGTTGTATGGCAAATATTAAGGGCTTTAGAAAAAGAGGAAATATCAGTGGGAAAAGGGGGCATCCCTGTCTGGTTACCCTCTGCATGGGGAGGGGGGGGCGCGAACCTGACAATATGCCATTTGCCTGTATCCTGGACATGGGTGTTATGTGTATGGTTTTCACCCAGTGCACATGTTCTTGGGGTATACCACAGAGCCAGTGCCCTAGGGTAAAGAAAAAGAGCCACTGCACCAAATCAAATTCATTTTTAGCATCCAAGGAGAACAAGTCTAATGGCAATGTGCTAGTACTGTTGAGTGCTACTAGATCAATTACAAGATGGAGCTTATCTACCCTTTGATGGTGTCATATAAATCCAACCTGGTTTGGGTGGATTAGGATGCTCATCACTTCCTGAAGCCTGTCCACTAGAACTGCTACAAGGATTTTGCTGTCAGTGTTGATTAGTGAGATTTAACTCACAGAGTTTGGGTGTTTGCCAGGTTTTGGAATTACAGAATTTGGAATTTGTGTTTCGTACAGAGAAGGATGGGAGAGTGAGGATCTTTCTGAAGCTTCCTAGTAAACTGAATGCAGTTTGGGGGTTAATAAGTCAAGATGACACTTGGATCACTCCACAAAAAATCTGTCTGGGCCTGGCACCTTAACAATACTCATTTGCTTCATTATTCTGTTTATTTCCTCTCTTCTCAGGGGTGCTGCAAAGAATGCCCCCTTGATCTGCACCTAACTGTTTGAGTTCTAACTGGGTCATGAATTTGAATATTTCTGTTTCTTTAGTCATAGCATTCCTTTGATATAAGGCAGAGTGCAAGTTAGAAAATAGTTGCATAAGCACTTTTCATAGCTTAAATGTTATTTGTTGCATTTATATCCCATCTTATTCTCCAGGGAGCTCAAGGTGGCAAACGTGGTTCTCTCCCTCCTCTTCCCACAATAGCCCTGATTAGGCTGAGAAGTAGTGACTGGCCAGTGACTGGCCAAGTGGGGGTTCAAACCTAGGGTTCCCAGGTCTTAGTCTGACACTCTAAATATTTGGAAAGTTTGCTGCAAGCATTGAAAAGGCAGGACTGAGGAAGGAATGTGAAGCATTGTCTGCATCTTCCCTCCCCTCTATTCTAAGGGGAGCAGCTTGCAGCATGAAGAACAGGAACAAAGTGAAACATACCTTGTGCCTTTAGTAGCTGTGTGACTGGCACAAATTAAACTGGGTAAGCCTGTATATTTTAATGGAAATATAATTACAGTGGTGCCTCGCAAGACGAAATTAATTCGTTCCGCGAGTTTTGTCGTCTTGCGATTTTTTTCGTCTTGCGAAGCACGGTGTCGGGAAAGTTTTGGAAAAGCTTCAAAAATCACCAAAGTCTTTAAAAACCTCAAAAAAGGCTACCACATCGCGTTCTTTGAGTTGCTCCTCGAAGTCAAGTCGCAACTGTATTAACAGTGTTAAGAAAAAACAAACAAACTTGCAAGACGTTTCCGTCTTGCGAAGCAAGCCCATAGGGAAAATCGTCTTGCGAAGCAACTCAAAAAACAAAAAACCCTTTCGTCTTGCGAGTTTTTTGTCTTGCGAGGCATTCGTCTTGCGAGGTACCACTGTATGGGGAAAGGGGAAAGCTTCACCTGATGATAGTCTGTCTGTCAAAAATCTTATATGTGGCTCCTGATTTGCTATTGGGCCCTATACCTCAGCACAGCAGTATATAACACTGAATGCCGAGGGTGAACATTTTATAAACTAAAAAGTTCATTTGGCTGAACTACTTCAGTTTTTAAATTAACTTTGCAGGACTGGAAATTACTAAGCATGGCTTGTAGTTTCTCTTTTTAAAAAATGCCGACTGATTGTCAAAAGTAGGGATGGTGGGAAAGTTCATTAAAAGCCAGCTGAAGAGCTAGCTCCTTCAAAGCTTGCATGCTTGTGCAGAGCTCATGAGCAGTCTTCAATACCAATCTTATGATAAACTTTTCACCCCAAACTTCTTACTCCCCACTGTTCTCGATCTCTGTGCTTAAACTCATAACTCTGCTTGGCACTCTGCCATTGTTTTTGTGCATTGGAACTGTCTGTGCACTCTGTCTTTTATATTTAGGTGATGACCCTGTGCCCTCCATTGGCATTATGCAACAGACATACACAAGCCCCGTTTTTAAAAAAAGGCAGATTCTCTCTACTCCTGTCAGCAATCAGCAACATGCATTGCCCAAATCAGAAAAGCTAGGAAATAAGCAGTCTTTTATTTCTTATGGGAAGGTGATGTCATGCGTTTATTTGATTTACAGCAATGCACACTCTTTTCTTCCATTACCCTCCATCTATTACCCATTCAGAGACTTAATCTTATGCTGAATTAGAAATGTTTTGTATTAGTCTGAATGTTCAACATCTTCTTCAGAAAATATTCACTTACTAATTAAATACACTTTGCTTTTAGGCAGCGGGTATTTTTTCAAGGAAAGCCAAGGATAATTAAATGCTTATTTTTCGCATTTTTACTACAACAATATATTTCATTTTATTTTGTAAATAAAATGAGACGGTGGCCAGATGATTCTAACTGTGCCTTGGCTTTCTTTCCCAGTACATCATGGTAGGGAAACTAAAATTTAAATTCAGTTGAAAAGTCTTATAGTGCTGGTCATGTAGCTTTGTTTAGACTCTTGTTTGTCCTCCAAATACAGTATTTCTTTGAAATACTAATTTTACTAAAATACTAATTATTTTTATAATTATTAGTATTTTTTAATTATAGTAAAACTCACCCCCCCCCCCCGCATTTCAGAGGATTGGACTAGATGACCCTCAGGATCCCTTCCAGCTCTACTATTCTATGATTCTATTTTATTGTAAAATTAAATATTGTCTGGAGAACTCAGACAAATATAACAACAGTTAAAAGATTAAGGATGGATGTAGTTGGTACTTTAGGTAATCCTGTCAAAGAGGAAATGGCTAAGGTAGGGGAAAAAATAATGTTATTTGTTTAGGTGTCTGTCCCCTGCAGGCAAAGAAAGGATCCTGTGGTGAAATGGCTGGCTGAGGCAAAGAGGACTGGAGGGGGGAATGTAAATAATATGTAGAATTTCAAATGGTGGGTGGGAACGGCAAAGCAAAACTATTTATTTTGTGGAGGGGACATTAACAACATTAAAACAAATGCATATAATATTACAGAATATGCAATACAGAAACAACCTTAAAAAGCACGCCATTCTTCTCTATGACATTCTTGTCTGCCCTGGGAGAAGATGGTTTATGTTAGAGTTGAAATCAGTCATTGCATTTTCAAGCTTGCAGCTCAATGTTTTGGGCTCAACAGACTAAAGCTTGACAGCAGGGCCTAGTTCACTGCCAAGAGCGGTTTGATCACAGGCACGCAGCAAGCCCCAAGCAAACTCTTGGGCTGGGGTGTTGTTTCAGTTTTTGTTGTGTATGTGTGTCAGTGGGGGGTGTTGGTGTTGGTGGTGGGTTTTTTGAGTTTTCTTTCGGATCTTGTGATTTATGTGGCAATTGTTCCATTTGGTTGTGTATTTTTGATGTTTTATTTATTGCTTATGACTACTTTTGTTGTGTTGCTGTTACGCTTTTCGTGTCGTAAGCCACCTTTAGCATGGTTTGAACTGTGGAAATGTGGTTTACAAATAAAATTATGTATATATAGACCAGCTGACATAAGTCAGTTTCATATGTTCTTTTTTTTTAAAAAAAATGTTTTAATCCCTATTGAAGGTGCTGTCGAAAACTATAAAATGCATTCCAGTCTTTGGAAAGCCAGATTTTGAATTTGGGCACTCAAGTCATGACAGCCCTCTTCTAGCCATTGAGCTCTGGAACAGAAAGGAAAAGAAATGCTAGGAATCATTTCCAGTGTTTTCATTGATATTTTCACTTATTGATGTACTATCCATCTTCTGTCTTAGATTTTCTTAAGCAGCAAGCCTCTTCCAGGCTGCTCCACTCAAAACAAATTGTCCATTTTCCTAAATTGCTTGCTCAGATCTGCAGAAACTTTAAGTGCCCTTCTGGCTTTCAGACAATGAAAATGCCTTTTTCTCTCTTGCATGCAAAATCACTAGAAAACTATTATTCGGAAACACTCTTAATGTTTGAGGATAAACTTAGCATTTAATACCTGGTACACCCTTTTATGCAAGTTTCAAAGATACTATGCAACAATGGCAAGAGCTTGGACCAAGAGAATGCTCTGAGACCTAATGATATTCAACAACTACTGTCCAGTTGCAAATATCCACTTTGTGGGCAAGGCACTCAAAAGGGTCATGGAGATGCAACTGCAGGCATTCCTCAAGGAAACTGAATTTTTAGACCCATCTCCATTTGGGTTCAGATTTGGACCTAGCTTGGTAGCCCTGATGGATGACCTTTATCAGCTTTTGATGCCATTGACCATTGTATCCTCTTGGATTGCCTATGGGAAATGGGTATCAGGGGCAGTGGTTCCAGTCTTAACTCCAGAGATGCTTTCAGAAGGTAGCATTGGATGCTCCTCAGCTTCTTGGCTTTTGAGCTATGGGCTGCTACAGGGACTATATTGCCTCCAATGCTATTTAACATCTACATGAAGCTGGTAGGAGTAGTCACTGGGAGTTTGGGACCAAGGTGTCATCAGTATACTGATGATACCCAACTCTATTTCTTGGTAACATCTGAATCAGCAATGAGAGGCCCTGGACCAGTGTCTGGATGCAGTGGTGGGCTGGATGAGAGCTAATAAACTGAGTCTGAAACTGAATCCTGTCAAGAAGGAGGCTCTGTGAGCGAGTAGTTCCTGGATCTGGGAAGTTGGTAAGTTGCCTGCCCTGGATAGAGTTGAAAGAGCAGGTGCATAATTTGAATGCGCTCCTAGATTCAACCCTGTTACTCTAGGTACAGGTGTCCTCAGTGGCTAGGAGTGACTTTTACCAACTTTGATTCCTATGATATCTGCAGCCATTCTTGGAACCAGATAGCTTGACCACAACTATCTATGCATGGGTAACCTCACACTTGGATTACTGCAATGCACTCTAAGTGAGACTTCCCTTGGGGTTGATCTGCAGGCTGCAGCTGGTGGAGAATGTGGTGGCTAGGTTGTTTGTGGGGGTTAATGCCCACAAACATATAACACCTTGCTTGTGGTATTTGCACTGGCTGCTAATTTGCTACCGGGCCATGTTCAGGGTGTTGGTACTGACATATAAGTACCTACATAGCTTGTGACCACATTACTTGACAGACTGCCTTATTCCTTATATACCCAATAGATGTCTGTGGGAGATTCTCTCCTGCAAGTTCCAAAGACCACAGAAGCCCACTCTGCAGTAAATCAGAGCAGGGTTTTTAATGTGGCTGCTCCTGTCCTGTGGAATAGCATCCCTGTCGAGAAATGACAGGTGCCCACTATCTACACTTTTCAGAAACTGTTGAAGCCATTTTTGTTCCAATGGGCTTTCCCAACTGGGTAAATGGGTCTTTACCATGAGAGTCCTTGAGTTGTCATTGAGTGAAGGGCCGTAGCTCAGTGGTAGAACTTCTGCTCTGCATGCAGGTCACCGGTTCAATCCCGGCATTTCATATATATATATATATATATATATATGCTTTCGTAGATTTTCACGGGTACAGGAATGCAGGTTTTGGTGTCCTCGGGTGTCTTCCCGTGTAAAAGTTGGGGTGTCTAGGCGACGTTTCGACGAGGTCTCACTCGTCATCTTCAGGCTGGTGCTTTCGGCTTCTTGTTACTGGAACAGAGCAGGATCTCAGTGTTTGAGTTCCTATAAATACTGTTGAGGAGGTGTGGCCTCTAATGTTCTTGGGCAGAGAGGAAGTTCCCAGGCTAGTGTGCCTTTTCTTCTTTTGTTTCTTAATTACTTGAGGGATATCTTGAGTGATTTCTTGAGTTGTATCCTGAGTACCACTTAGGTGGGTCATTAGGTGTGGATTAGTTGCTAAAGCCTTTGTGTCTTGACCTCTTGAACTTTGTGAAGAGTTTTTCTGGGAAGATGGTTGTACTGCATTTTGTTGTGCTCTGGCTTGGCTTCGTGTATAGGGGCGAGCTGTGGTTTTGTGGTCTGTGCCAGCCAGATCTGTGTAGGGATTGCAGGGGGGTGCAGCATCCGGAGGTGCCACCATGGTTTGGCTACTGGATGGTATCTGTAATTCATCTGTGGAGAGGGTCTGGGTTTGGGTCTGGTGTGGTTGATTGGTGATGGCGTTCTGTGTGCCTCTGGCTCTGGTGTCAGTTTTTGTGGGGAGGGCTAATGTCCAGATGTCTGGCAAGCGGGATGTGTCGTCATGAAAGAAACAGGACACGAAATTAATTTTGCAGATTCCAAATTGCTCTTTAACATGGAACATCACCACAAGAGAATAATCATGGAAGCCATCGAGATAGAGAAACACCCTCACAACATGAACAAGCGTGACGACACATCCCGCTTGCCAGACATCTGGAAATTAGCCCTCCCCACAAAAACTGACACCAGATCCAGAGGCACACAGAACGCCATCACCAATCAACCACACCAGACCCAAACCCAGACCCTCTCCACAGATAAATTACAGACACCATCCAGTAGCCAAACCATGGTGGCACCTCCGGATGCTGCACCCCCCTGCAATCCCTACACAGATCTGGCTGGCACAGGCCACAAAACCACAGCTCGCCCCTATACACGAAGCCAAGCCAGAGCACAACTAAATGCAGTACAGCCATCTTCTCAGAAAAACTCTTCACAAAGTTCAAGAGGTCAAGACACAAAGGCTTTAGCAACTAATCCACACCTAATGACCCACCTAAGTGGTACTCAGGATATCACTCAAGAAATCACTCAAGATATCCCTCAAGCAATCAAGGAACAAAAGAAGAAAAGGCACACTAGCCTGGGAACTTCCTCTCTGCCCAGAACATTGGAGGCTATACACCACACCTCCTCAACAGTATTTATAGGAACTCAAACACTGAGATCCTGCTCTGTTCCAGTAACAAGAAGCCGAAAGCACCAGCCTGAAGATGACGAGTGAGACCTCGTCGAAACGTCGCCTAGACACCCCAACTTTTACACGGGAAGACACCCGAGGACACCAAAACCTGCATATATATATATATATATATATATTTGCTTTCGTAGATTTTCACGGGTACAGGAATGCAGGTTTTGGTGTCCTCGGGTGTCTTCCCGTGTAAAAGTTGGGGTGTCTAGGCGACGTTTCGACGAGGTCTCACTCGTCATCTTCAGGCTGGTGTTTTCGGCTTCTTGTTACTGGAACAGAGCAGGATCTCAGTGTTTGAGTTCCTATAAATACTGTTGAAGGTGTGGTGTATAGCCTCCAATGTTTTGGGCAGAGAGGAGGTTCCCAGGCTAGTGTGCCTTTTCTTCTTTTGTTCCTTAATTACTTGAGGGATATCTTGAGTGATTTCTTGAGCGATATCCTGAATCCCACTTAGGTGGGTCATTAGGTGTGGATTAGTTTCTCAAGCCTTTGTGTCTTGAACTCTTGAACTTTGTGAAGAGTTTTTTTGAGAAGATGGCTGTACTGCATTTGGTTGTGCTCTGGCTTGGCTTCGTGTATAGGGGCGAGCTGTGGTTTTGTGGCCTGTGCCAGCCAGATCTGTGTAGGGATTGCAGGGGGGTGCAGCATCCGGAGGTGCCACCATGGTTTGGCTACTGGATGGTATCTGTAATTCATCTGTGGAGAGGGTCTGGGTTTGGGTCTGGTGTGGTTGATTGGTGATGGCGTTCTGTGTGCCTCTGGATCTGGTGTCAGATTTTGTGGGGAGGGCTAATTTCCAGATGTCTGGCAAGCGGGATGTGTCGTCACGCTTGTTCATGTTGTGAGGGTGTTTCTCTATCTCGATGGCTTCCATGATTATTCTCTTGTGGTGATGTTCCATGTTAAAGAGCAATTTGGAATCTGCAAAATTAATTTCGTGTCCTGTTTCTTTCATGTGTTGGAAAAGAGAGGAAGTTTTTTCTTCTTTTTTGACGGCATTCCTGTGTTCTGCGATACGTGCATTTATTCGTCTGTTTGTTTGTCCAATGTACGTGGCTGGGCAGACTTTGCAGGGTATTTCATAGACCCCTTGGTTTTCCAACTGGATTTTATCCTTGGGGTTTCTGAGGATATTGGCTATTTTTTGGTTGGTGCAAAAGGCTGTTTTGATATTGTGTTTATGGAGGATTTTGCTAATTTTATCTGTAGTGCCCTTGATATAAGGAAGGAGGGCCATGCCATTGTTTTCTTCTGTGTCTTGGTTTTTGGGGGGTGTTTCTTTTTGGATTAGCTTCGTAACCCTGTTTTGCTGGTATCCATTGGCAATTAACACATTTGAGAGATTCTGTAACTCAGTTGTCAAGTGGTCTTCGTCAGCCAGGCGTTTGGTTCTGGAGATGAGAGTCTTGGCTACGGAGTTTATTTGTGCAGGGTGGTGGTGTGATTGTGCATGTAAGTAGCGGTTGGTGTGTGTTTTTTTCCGGTAGATAGTGTGTCCTAGGGAGCCATCAGGTTTTTTGTAGATTAGGACGTCAAGGAAGGGAAGTTGGTTGTTGGCTTCTATTTCCATAGTGAATTGTATTTTGGGGTGTAGGCTGTTGAGATGTGTGAGGAAGCTATCCAGTTTTTCCTTCCCGTGTGGCCAAATTACAAAGGTGTCGTCAACATATCTGAGCCAAAGTTTGGGTTTGTGTTCTGACTTGTCTAAAGCATTGGTTTCAAAGTGTTCCATGTACAGGTTAGCGATGACCGGTGAGAGGGGTGATCCCATAGGTGCTCCTTCTATCTGTTTGTATCTTTGTCCATTGTGGATGAAGTACGTGTTGGTTAGGCAGTGGTTGGTCAGGTCCAAGATGTATTCGGGGGGATTGTATTTGTTTTGAATGGCTGTCAAGGCTTCATTAATGGAGTTCAAGACACAAAGGCTTGAGAAACTAATCCACACCTAATGACCCACCTAAGTGGGATTCAGGATATCGCTCAAGAAATCACTCAAGATATCCCTCAAGTAATTAAGGAACAAAAGAAGAAAAGGCACACTAGCCTGGGAACCTCCTCTCTGCCCAAAACATTGGAGGCTATACACCACACCTTCAACAGTATTTATAGGAACTCAAACACTGAGATCCTGCTCTGTTCCAGTAACAAGAAGCCGAAAACACCAGCCTGAAGATGACGAGTGAGACCTCGTCGAAACGTCGCCTAGACACCCCAACTTTTACACGGGAAGACACCCGAGGACACCAAAACCTGCATTCCTGTACCCGTGAAAATCTACGAAAGCAAATATCTCACCTCTACGGGGAGGAAACCTTCCAGCTGACAAGAACCTACGAGAAACTAGAAATCCGAAGAGCCACCATCTTATGTGATCTCTTGTTCCTACGCAACTGCCGAGACAACAACTTAATTCCCACATGCTTCCAACTTAAATTCCACTCTAAAACCCCAGCTACCGAAAGGATCCTGAAACGAACTGAACTATCTCTAATCAGAAACGAACTACACAAGAAAAGATACCTACTAAACCAAACCAACAAAGATCTGCTCACTCTTCACCTCAAACTCTGTAACAAAATCCACCCTGCACTCTGGGACAAATGCAAACAACTAGCCGTCTGGAGAGCTGAAACGGAGACCTCACACAAGACAGACACACACACCAACAAACTCCACAAACTAGAGAAACGCCAGAAGCCCAGCCACCCTCCACAACAACCCATGAAACAAACAGTACATAACATATCAGACAGGATCCTCACCTCAACTGAAACCAAAGTACTCTCCAAAGGCTTCAACTTTGCAGTCGCCCCGAGACGCATCCCCACGGAAAACATCATATGCGGAGTCGAAGCTAGCCTAACCAAAATCAACCCAGACGAAGCCAATAAAATCAGACTTGAAGTCACCAACATCCTCTGCTCCAGCAAACCACCCAGAAGCAATTTACACAAAGAAGAACAGAAAGCACTCACCAACCTGAGGAAAGACAACAACATAATCATTCTCCCAGCAGACAAAGGTAATGCCACTGTTGTGATGAACACATCGGACTACCAAGCAAAACTATCAAATCTACTCCAAGACCCTACCTACCAACCTATAAAAACAGATCCCACCACCTATCTGGAAAAAACCACCAAATCCAAAATAAAAGCCTCTCCTATCAGTGAAGAAATCCAGCTAAGAATCATCCCCAGAGAAAAATCATCCAGATGCCCCAAACTCTACGGCCTCCCCAAGATACACAAAGAAGGAACACCACTCAGACCAATAGTCAGCTCCATAGGCTCACCTCTACAAAATCTCGCTAAATTTCTCGCCAAGCAACTTCAGCCCTATGCAGAATCCATCTCTTCACACGTTCCAAACTCCTTCCAGTTCATAGAAACAATAAAGAAGCAAAACCTACAACCCAATGACCTACTTGTGAGCTTCGATGTTGTATCTCTCTTCACACAAGTGCCCATTAATGAAGCCTTGACAGCCATTCAAAACAAATACAATCCCCCCGAATACATCTTGGACCTGACCAACCACTGCCTAACCAACACGTACTTCATCCACAATGGACAAAGATACAAACAGATAGAAGGAGCACCTATGGGATCACCCCTCTCACCGGTCATCGCTAACCTGTACATGGAACACTTTGAAACCAATGCTTTAGACAAGTCAGAACACAAACCCAAACTTTGGCTCAGATATGTTGACGACACCTTTGTAATTTGGCCACACGGGAAGGAAAAACTGGATAGCTTCCTCACACATCTCAACAGCCTACACCCCAAAATACAATTCACTATGGAAATAGAAGCCAACAACCAACTTCCCTTCCTTGACGTCCTAATCTACAAAAAACCTGATGGCTCCCTAGGACACACTATCTACCGGAAAAAAACACACACCAACCGCTACTTACATGCACAATCACACCACCACCCTGCACAAATAAACTCCGTAGCCAAGACTCTCATCTCCAGAACCAAACGCCTGGCTGACGAAGACCACTTGACAACTGAGTTACAGAATCTCTCAAATGTGTTAATTGCCAATGGATACCAGCAAAACAGGGTTACGAAGCTAATCCAAAAAGAAACACCCCCCAAAAACCAAGACACAGAAGAAAACAATGGCATGGCCCTCCTTCCTTATATCAAGGGCACTACAGATAAAATTAGCAAAATCCTCCATAAACACAATATCAAAACAGCCTTTTGCACCAACCAAAAAATAGCCAATATCCTCAGAAACCCCAAGGATAAAATCCAGTTGGAAAACCAAGGGGTCTATGAAATACCCTGCAAAGTCTGCCCAGCCACGTACATTGGACAAACAAACAGACGAATAAATGCACGTATCGCAGAACACAGGAATGCCGTCAAAAAAGAAGAAAAAACTTCCTCTCTTTTCCAACACATGAAAGAAACAGGACACGAAATTAATTTTGCAGATTCCAAATTGCTCTTTAACATGGAACATCACCACAAGAGAATAATCATGGAAGCCATCGAGATAGAGAAACACCCTCACAACATGAACAAGCGTGACGACACATCCCGCTTGCCAGACATCTGGAAATTAGCCCTCCCCACAAAATCTGACACCAGATCCAGAGGCACACAGAACGCCATCACCAATCAACCACACCAGACCCAAACCCAGACCCTCTCCACAGATGAATTACAGATACCATCCAGTAGCCAAACCATGGTGGCACCTCCGGATGCTGCACCCCCCTGCAATCCCTACACAGATCTGGCTGGCACAGGCCACAAAACCACAGCTCGCCCCTATACACGAAGCCAAGCCAGAGCACAACCAAATGCAGTACAGCCATCTTCTCAAAAAAACTCTTCACAAAGTTCAAGAGTTCAAGACACAAAGGCTTGAGAAACTAATCCACACCTAATGACCCACCTAAGTGGGATTCAGGATATCGCTCAAGAAATCACTCAAGATATCCCTCAAGTAATTAAGGAACAAAAGAAGAAAAGGCACACTAGCCTGGGAACCTCCTCTCTGCCCAAAACATTGGAGGCTATACACCACACCTTCAACAGTATTTATAGGAACTCAAACACTGAGATCCTGCTCTGTTCCAGTAACAAGAAGCCGAAAACACCAGCCTGAAGATGACGAGTGAGACCTCGTCGAAACGTCGCCTAGACACCCCAACTTTTACACGGGAAGACACCCGAGGACACCAAAACCTGCATATATATATATATATATATATATATATATATATATATATATAACATTTTTGAGAGCCAGTGAGGTGTAGTGGTTAAGAGCGGTAGTCTCATAATCTGGGGAACCGGGTTCGATTCCCTGCTCCTCCACATGCAGCTGCTGGGTGACCTTGGGCTAGTCACACTTCTTTGAAGTCTCTCAGCCCCACTCACCTCACAGAGTGTTTGTTGTGGGGGAGGAAGGGAAAGGAGAATGTTAGCCGCTTTGAGACTCCTTAAAGGGAGTGAAAGGCGGGATATCAAATCCAAACTCTTCTTCTTCATTCTGTTTTTAATTATTTTATGTTTAAATCACATCAAGATGGTAGTTTAGAAGGTGTTTAATAAATCAGTTACACTACTACTACTATTACTATGCTATGTTGTAATAAGCTAAAAGGGTAAAGGCCCCTGGGCGGTTAAGTCCAGTCAAGGGCGACTATGGGGTTGTGGCGCACATCTCGCTTTCAGGCCAAGGGAGCCACCGTTTGTCCACAGACAGCTTTCTGAGTCATGGTGCCAGCATGACTAAACTGCTTCTGGCACAAGCCACAACCGTACCTATTTATCTACTTGCACTGGTGTGCTTTTGAACTGCTAGGTTAGCAGAAGCTGCGACAGAGTAACAGGAGCTCACCCCATCGCAGTGATTCAAACCACCAACCTTCCAATCGGCAAGCCCAAGAGGCTCAGTGCTTTAGACCACAGCGCCATCCGCCTGTTGTTATAGCTAAGTAGCACTCAGCATGTCCAATGTCTGAATGGAAGATCTGCCTGAGATCTCTGTGAAAGACGCTTCGAGCTTTCCAGGAGCAGAATGTATGTGATTTATTAAAACAGGAAATGTTTTCACGAGCCAAATACTAAGGTGTATTGGGTGAACTGTTTTAGTCTGATGTGCTGCTACTATTGCTACATCTAAACTTAGTTAATTGTTGTTAGGGTTACTGAGAATGTATAAGAACTTATTTGAATACTTTTAAAAGACTATAGAGATATACTCTAAAACATAATGTATAAACTGAGGAATCTGCCTTATACAGAGTCAGACCATTGGTCCAACTAGCTCTGTATTGTCTGTATTAGGGCAATAAATAAATTCATGAAAGATAAATAAATTTACATAAATAAATAAATATATTTATTTATAAATGTAAATGTATTAACTTTCATAACTTTTGAATTAATTGAGTTGTTCATTGGTGAATACTTTGGGGAAATAAAGAAATTAATTTTTGCTGCATTATTTTATTTTGGTGCATTTGCAAATTAATTTAAAATGTTACTGAGTTTGTAATAGATTTTTGTCATGATGTATTTTCTCAATTAACAGAGTGTAATATTACAATAATCAGGATGCAGGCTTCCAAAAAAGAAAAAAAAGAGTTGAAGTTAAAAAGGGGTGCTTGCAGAGGAACCACCATTATATAATATTTGATTACTTTGGGCTTGTTACTCATCATCTGGGCTTGTGACAATCTCACTGAAATGCACTGCTGTAGTAGATTTATGTGCTCTTCTGATTTTGACTTTTGCAGGGTACAGATTACAGGGTACAGACACTTCTTATGAAGTGTCATAAGAAACCATGAAAATTGGTTTAACCAGAAATCATGGCAAGATGCAAAAAATTAAACACCTGTCCTGGCAATGATGGCTCTGGAGAACTGCCTTCAGCTCTCTGCATCTTACAGAAGGGAGGAAATGCAGATGGGGTAGAGGAAAGCAGAACAGGCAGGATGTGTGTTTGTGGAAGAAGCCTATTGAGAAAAGGAAGGCAGTACTCATTGTGATCATTTTTTCTTAATCACCCGTTATCTTTTTTCAGTACTTTTATGAGTTGAGTTGATTGTGCTATACACTTTTTTAAAAAAAAAAGACTTCAAAAGTGGGGATTTTATGTTGCTGAACATCTTCCCCAATATCATCACTTAGATTTCTGTTTGGCTTCTTGTCACAACTGGACAAGAAATTTGCTTTCCTGCCTTGTAGATGGAGGAATATTTGAGTGCTAGAGGATGCTCAGATACGTCTCTATAACGCTAGTATGGAATTCAATCTATTTATTAATGGTTCTTTAAGAGGAAGTTAAAGAATTCATCTCAGATTTTCACATATACTTTTACTGTAATTCATCTCAGATTTTCACATATGCTTTTTCGTACAGCGTGTTGTAGAATCATGCAAAAAAAGATAAAAAAGAATTGAGGACTGATAAATCATGGACAGAGTGAGTGAAGATCTACATCAGGAACAAGGGAGGCAAATAAAGAGCTACACTGGGATCTGTTGCCCCTGTGGATCCTGCTGCCTGGGGCTCAAACTGTTTTTGAGAACAGATATCAAAGTCCAAGTACATGTTTTAATTGTGATATCCCTTTCTGTCTTACAGGTACGTTATCCCATCCTTGCAAAGATCTGATGCTGGTTTTTATCAGTGTGTTGTGAGGAACAGAATGGGGGCACTCCTGCAAAGAAAATCAGAAGTTCAAGTGGCATGTATGTATGATTGGCATTTATTTCAAAAATTTCCTAATTTTTGCTCATTTTTGCAGATTACAATGTCATAGTCATTTTCCTGACCATTAGCTCAGGCCAGTTCTGTTGTCTCAGAAAGGAATAAAGTTGTCCCCATTTCATCTCACAGAGCATGCTTAGTATGAGGTGAGTGCTTACCTGGACACTAATTCCATCTTCCAAATATATCAGTTGACAATGCAGACAGTTGTTATGCCTATAGTTTGGCAAGCTAAAGACCACCAAGGATAAGCCGCCCTTTTATGTGCCGAGGTTAGGAAGCTGCTAAAAATGCACATACAAAGCACCCAAAAGAGAGGTCAGGTTTAAATTCAGCGGAAATTAAATTCAACTGGAAATTAATGGGTTGGTTGACAGTCAACTACTCCAGTAAGACTGCGTGAGCCAACTCATTCAGGGCTGACACATCCAAACCTCTGATTGTAGAAACTGCCAAGCTTGACCTCTGGTTAAATACTTGACTTTTACTTGGGCATAAGTGTTGATTTTCTCAATTATAGATGCCAAGACATGTGCCTTGTAAAATGAGTCTGATCTCATAATCAGCCAGTGCTTTGGGGTTTTTTTATAGCCAATATTCTCTCCAAACTTAAAAAAGTTTCCATCTGAACTCTGAAAAACATGACTGTAGATATAGTGTACATATTCTAAACTGTGATTCAGTTGTTAGATTTCCTTTAAGATTTTCTAGCAAAAAACCCTATATCAGTATTTCTGTTTCACCTTTCTGCTCATTCAAGGGGCATTCAAGGTGACTCACAAAGTAAATTGTCTTCCCTTCCTCCTCTGGTTTTTCTCCATTTCATTTTCCCACCTAAGCATGACTAGGCAGGGCTGTTTAGGCCAACCTTTTTGGCTGATTAGGCCAAAAACATTTATATCTACTTCTGCTGAAAAGCTCATTAGCTAGATAAGCCAACTTTTCAGAGAGCAGTTGCTGAAGGTTGTACTGGGTAGTTGGGGTTTACACTGTTCAAGGCTCAGATTATTTTGCAGATGGAGGGCATTTGCAAGATAATCTTCATCTTCTGAATTATTTCAGTCCAACCAGTGTTTGAGCTGTCTCCCGCCCTCTCCTGCCTTGTTTCTTTATAACTCAGAACCAAACTTCACATTATGGAGACTAGCAGGATCTTAGCTTAAAATCAGCCCAAACTGGTTGAACTGGAGCAGTGGTATTAAACTCCCTTTCCCTGTGTTGTTTCCTCAATCTAAACTATTCCTCTCAGTCACCTGAAGGTGAGAAGGGAGGACTTACCTTGTCACACAAACCCATTGAACCTCAGAACCCCAGGTGGATGAGGGAGTTTGGCTTCAAAGGAAGCCCCAATCTCACCCTCTGAACCACAAAGTCCAAGAAGTGAGTCTCGGGGCTGACCCATAACCTGAAAGGTGACTACAGGGCATCACTAGGCTAAACCAAACTTCTTTTCCCACACCTAAACTGCCCAAAGTGACCAAATCTAGATGAATAACCTATTTAAACAACACAGCAAACCAACAAACACTCTGTCCTTCTACTGAGTATGAAGTAGGTATATTTTCCCAATCTGCATTTTTGCAATCCAAAATGAGGATTGGGGGGAAATCCTACATGGCCCCCCCTAGTGGTGACCCTGAAGCAATAGGGTGACAGGGAGGGAGAGTGAAAGCTGCTGCAAACTCAGAGGTTGGAGGGAAAGCAGATTGTCCCTTTTAGAGGGTCCAAGCCCTGCCCCCCCCCAGACCACCTTAGGAATGCACCCATTGGTGCCAAGGATTTTCCCACTGTGTCTCGCTTGCAAAGGTGCCCAGCCTTCTAGGCACCATCTAAGCCTTTTGACTGAAGGTTCTTCTTTCTATATTGGAGAACTTTGAAACTGGATTAAAAAAAAAAAAACTTAATCTGTATCAGTAAATTAGTAAGTTTAGAAATTATGTCCCAAGCAGGGCTGTCTTTGGCAGATGCGGCGCCGGGGTGCAAATATCCTCCCAGCGCCCCCAAATTACCACCGATAGTGGGGGGCGAGCTGTGCCCTGCCGCAGAGGCTTGGGAGGGAAGCTGTGTGCCAGCCAGCCATATGGTTAGCAGGGTGCAGCTTCCATCCTAAGCCTCTGTGGGGATCACTCTCCTCCCTCGGAGGCTTGGGAAGGAAGCTGCACGCCTGCCAGCCATATGGTTGACGGGGCGCAGCTGGCGGGTGTGCAGGGAAAGGAGAGGCCGCTGGCAAAGCCACACAGCTCCCCCACTTGCTGGGGCGCCCCTGAGAGGCCGGCGCCCTGGCACAATGAACCACTAACCCCTATGGGAAAGATGGCTCTGGTCCCAAGATCTGGTATTACTGGAGGAGAATATGGAGAGTCCTTCCCATGGAATTGAGGCATCTTCAGTTAACTTCTTCTGTTAGTGGAAAATTTTATCCACCAGTTCCATATCATCATCTGCCTGTGGAGAAGACAAGTAGAAATATCACAAGTAAGATGAAGTTTCACTGTTTGTTTATACTCTACACGTCTCTGTCTGAGACTTTGATTATTGTTCCTCAGGGCACTTAACTGGAAGGTCAGCAACAGTGGCTGTCATTTGATAAATGGCAGGAAGATGAAGTGGGTGAATGGAATTCTTTATTAGACATGACCATTTACAAGGAAGTGATTAAATGGAGAAGATAGGTATCATGAGGGAAAATGTGCTGAATTTATTTTTCCTGCAGTTTAATATTAGCATCAAGAATAATAATGTATAATGCTGTATGAATTGGTCAAGCAGCCACCCACTCTTTTAGCTAGTCATTATTTAATTCCTGTTCTGCAGATATCATGCAACACAGACTAGTTAAAAAAGCTAATGGGACTGTAAAATATTTAAGGTTTAACCAATATTGGATTTGTGCAGAAACTAATAGTGGGGCTATCTTAGCCATATTTGATTATTCTTTATTTATTTATATACAATTATATAGAATTTCTGTCCCACCCTTCTATTGCTGGGGGCCTTACAACAACACTACATGTTCTAAGACATCTTGAGTGAACTGTCAAATTGCCCAATTCTTCCCCACCTCCATTCTGAAGTGTGAATGTTAATCTCACTTAAGCATTACATAGTATATACATAATGTAATTTAACATAATGTAGCATATTATATAAAGCAGTAACACCCACATAAATACTTTGAGCATTACAGCTACACGTTGCATGCTCATTTTATTAGAAAAGCACTTTTGGAATCATACCGTTTTCGCCCGAATATAAGCCACACCTGAATATAAAGCCACACCTCCTATAAAATTGGAGGGGTGGGGAGAAAAAATGAAAAAATATCCAAATATAAGCCACTCAATTCCTCACTGCTCCTGGCTGCATTCTGGGGGGGGGGGGAGCTACGCTGCATTGCTGGCGGCCTTTCCTTTTCCTCACTCTCTCCCTTCCCAGCCTTGGGGGAGAGGACAGAGAACTATGTGTGGGGCGGGCACCACTTTGCCCCACTCCTGGCACTGTTTGCCCCACTCCTGGCACTGTTTGCCCCACGCTCCTGACTGCGTACCGTAAGGTCGCAAATATAAACCACACTTTAACTTTTCAGTCGGAATTGGGGGGGGGGGAGTGAGGCTTATATTCAGGCCAACACGGTATATCTTCCCAAAATATAATTATTCTCATAGGGTATGATAGATGAAACCAGTTTCCAGTGTAGGCACTAGTTGTGCTAAATCCTCTAATAAGGGAATTGACAGAGAAAACTTATACTCGCATTACACCAGGACTGGAGATACACTGCCGCTGTTCCAAGTGAATTCCTGCCATATCCAGTGTGTGCTCAGCGTGGAGGGGAGGGAAAAACTGCACACAGCAAAAAATATAAAGGAACGGCTAAGGGAGCTGGGCATGTTTAGCCTGGAGAAGAGGAGGTTAAGGGGTGATATGATAGCCATGTTCAAATATATAAAAGGATGTCACATAGAGGAGGGAGAAAGGCTGTTTTCTGCTGCTCCAGAGAAGCGGACACGGAGCAATGGATCCAAACTACAAGAAAGAAGATTCCACCTAAACATTAGGAAGAACTTCCTGACAGTAAGAGCTGTTCGACAGTGGAATTTGCTGCCAAGGAGTGTGGTGGAGTCTCCTTCTTTGGAGGTCTTTAAGCAGAGGCTTGACAACCATATGTCAGGAGTGCTCTGATGGTGTTTCCTGCTTGGCAGGGGGTTGGACTCGATGGCCCTTGTGGTCTCTTCCAACTCTATGATTCTATGATTCTATGATTCTAGGAGAAAAATGGCAGATACGTCCACAGCTCTCCTGGCAATACCGCCACAGCCCACCAGCCAATCACTGTACTAGGAGGGACATCCACAGGCCACAGAAAGAGTCAATGAATATATAAAGGAGATGCTCTCTCCCCAGTACACCTCCTGCATCACCACAGCAGGCAAAGCACAAGAGGACACCACTGTGCACCCACACCAGCAGCTCCAGTGGGACAGCCAGAAATGACCCAGGCTTCCCTCCAGGCATTTAAATATAAGAACATAATAATAGTCTTGCTGGATCTGGCCAATGGCCCTCCTAGTCCAGCATCCTGTTCTCACAGTGGCCAACCAGATGCTTGTGGGAAACATGCAAGTGGGACTCAAGCTGAGGAGTGTCCCCCCCCCTCCTGTGGCTTCCAGCAACTGATAATCTGTTTTTCATCAAAAAGTCAGTTCCCCAAGGCCTGTTCATGGAAGGACAGCAAGGGGGGGAAGCCAGTCTGACTTCTCTAGGGAGGGAATTCCAAAGCCTGGTAGGACTGAGAGCAGGATGGGTTCATATGAGGGAATAGAGTCTTTCAGACAGCCCGGACCTAAGCCATATGGGGCTTTGTAAGTCATAGCCAGGGACACAGGTGGTGCTGTGGGTTAAACCACAGAGCCTAGGACTTGCTGATCAGAAGGTCGGCGGTTCGAATCCCTGTGACGGGGTGAGCTTCCGTCGCTCGGTCCCTGCTCCTACCAACCTAGCAGTTCGAAAGCACGTCAAAGTGCAAGTAGATAAATAGGTACCGCTCCAGCAGGAAGGTAAACAGCATTTCCGTGCGCTGCTCTGGTTCACCAGAAGCGGCTTAGTCATGCTGGCCACATGACCTGGAAGCTGTACACTGGCTCCTTCGGCCAATAAAGCGAGATGAGCGCCGCAACCCCAGAGTTGGTCACAACTGGACCTAATGGTCAGGGGCCCCTTTACTCTTTACCTAAGTCATAGCCAGCACTTTGAATTGTGCCTGGAAACAGACTGGTGGCCAGTGGAGAAGTTGTCATGTGTTCCCTATAACTAGCCCCAGCCAACAATGGCTCTTTGAACCAGCTGAAGTTTCTGAGCACTTTTCAATGGCAGCCCCACATAGAGTGTGTTGCAGTAATCCAAACAGGATGCAATTAAGGTGTGTGTCACCGTGCTTGCAATGAATTACATTTGAAGTATTTTTCTATACATGTCAAAGTTTAAATTCATAACATTCCTGGAAAAACATCAACAACATTCTTAGGCAACCTTTATGGTGCAGACCATCATTATACCCCTGAAATAATTAGCTGAGTTGTAAATTAATGCAGACAGAGACACATAAGAATTGCTAAACAATTCTTAATTAGAAAATGTCTGAATTGTGAAAGCTAAACTGATCATTTAACAACAGGGTTAATTAGGACTACTTGCATGGTTCAATACTTCTTTTTAAGTAGGTAATCTGATTACAATAGTAAACAAAAGATGCAGACTTTGCGAACTATATGCAGTTAATTATTTTAATCCTAGAAAAATCACACCGGTAATTAAAGCCTCTTCGGAGTAAGACCCTCCTCTCAGGAAGGGAGGGAGTTGATGGGAAGGAAGGGAGTTGATGGGAGTCAGATGAGGATGGGGTGTGGTTCCAACAGCTCCACTCAAAAACTCCTAGGTTGGAAGAGCCGCTAGAACAATGTCTGTGCACCTGCTCAGTGCCTGTCTTCAGATCTCTTGTCTATGTTGTACCTGCCCATGGACTGCTCTATCCTTGCCTCTTGCCTGACCCTTTGTTGTGCACTCCATTTGCTTGGATTGGTGATGGATACTGCTTTGGTTGCTGCTGGCAAGCTCCCCGTTTACTTAGAAGCCCAATGGTAACAGGATATATGAGCCAAGCTGGCAATTAAGTTCTTTCTCTCAATTTCCCCATTTTCAGATGGATGTCTACTGGGGGAAAAGAGAGAGAGAGAATACTTGCGGAATATCTCCACCCCTTTATTCACCCTGGACACTGACGTCCAGCTATGAGGGGCTTCCAGTGGTTCCCTCATTGTGAGAAGTGAAGTTGCAGGGAACCTGGCAGAGAGCCTTCTCAGTAGTTGTGCCTATCCTGTGGAACACCCTACCATCAGATGTTAAAGAATTAAACAATGAAATGACTTTTCGTAGAAAGCTGCCCTGTTTCAGGGTGTGTGTGGAGTTTGATGTTTCATTTTGTCCCTTTATATTTTGTTGGAAGTTTCCCAGAGAGTTTGGGGTAACTCAGTCAAATGGCTGGGATATTATTATTATTATTATTAGTAGTAGTAGGAGGAGGAGGAGGAGGAGTGTGGTGCCACACCATCTTTCGAAGTGATGAAGCTTGCTTCACACTTTCTCTCTCATTATTTTAGTATTTATTTATAGCCTTCCACATCTACTGTATGTCTCAAGGCTGTGTCCAGGTGGTTTTAGGGTGGGATGACTGGGACTTGCCCTGGTCACTGCACTGCAGGGGGCACCAAATGCTGTAGAACAGAGCATGAGAGGTGTGTATTTGAGTGTGTGCGCACCAAATTCTAGCCTTACTCAGGGCGCTGAAGTTTGATAGCTCCAAGTCTGTCACTGGCAGTGTACAAGATATAATGGAGCAACAAAACAAAAAAAGAAAAGGCAAAAACATTTTTTAAAAAAGATGAATTTAAAAACTACAGAAAATATATACCCATGGCAGAAACTTTGGCACCTGATCCACCAATGACGATAAAATTAACGTCAATAGTTTTTATCACTATTGTCACTATTATTATTTTTTCTCCTTTTAGCTTTTATCCTGTATAGTTGGTTTGATCAGTGATGATGTTTTATTTTGGCAATGTTTATTTCTGGATTGCATTCTTGTAGTGGAGAGGTGGGATAGATTTCTATTAAAATAAAGATTCCGGTACCCCTTACTTGCCAAAAATCCCCGTGAAAGAGCTACCATAGAATTGCAACCTAAAGCTGTTTTGCTTACATGCGCCTTAGGAGTGTTTTTTATATTGCAAAATTACATTTTAGAAGCTCTTCTGCTGTTAAATGTGTCAATTTTCAATTGGGGGGAAAAGTCAATTGCCTGTCCAAGGAAATGCAAGCATGCCTTAGTGCTGACGGAGACATTTCTTGGGTGTCCTCCTAGAGTCACTGGGCTTTGCCTCATGCCTCGGTACACACCCGCAAACTTGCACTCCTCAGCACTACCCCAAGGTTGTTATCTCTTGCTGCTTAATTATGGCAATGCCAATGACTGCTATAAAACATAATTATTATTCTCTGTGACCCCTTTTAAAAAAACGAGGCCTCATGTAAGATGAAACTTCTGGGTTTCTTAATGTAACTTCTCTTTGCAGACATGGGGAATTTCCAGGATGAGGACCAGAGGAAAACAGTGTCTGAAGGGCAAGCCACAATCCTAAACTTTCCACACATCACAAGCTACCCCAGACCGCAAGTGACTTGGTTTAGAGATGGGCACAAGATTATACCAAGCAGCAGAATGTAAGTTAAAGTAAATTATTGTTTAAAATATGACTAATTGCACTTGATAATGCTGCTTACACGTTAAGCACCCTAATTAAGGTCTAGAGATAATAAAGCAAGCTAATGCATCTTCTGTATAGTGGAGATATGTGGGTGTTTTAGGACTGGGTCTAAAACCCTTCAGCAGAATAATTTATGTGATGATAATATTTTGGCCTACTCCTGTAGCAGCCTGATCCTTGCTCTTTCTAACCATTGTCTTGGCATGCTTTTAGGAAAGCACACAATTATCCGACGAGCAATGATTTCCGGTATTTACTTATAAAATGGGGTTTTGCATACTGTGCTGCTGTGCTTGATACTCTTTTCTTTGACAATGAAATGGCAATTAGTTTTTGTTTTCTTTTATACTCTTTTACCCTGCAATGACAGTGTTTTTTTTTTCCTTTGGTCTAATTAGCACTTCACCCATTCATAGTGAAACAGTTGCACTCTGATTACCTAAGCATTGTCTCTAGGTGTACCAATGTTCTCAATTTTGACACATCTAAAATGCCAATCTGATTTTAACTTGAGCTTTACCCTTCCTGTTAATTAGGGTATTTTAAAACATATTTTAGTCCTCCAGCATTTCCCTTATGTAATTTAGTTAGCAATTAATGGATCATCAAGGCTTTTTGTATGTAGTGGATCAGCAATGTAAGAAGAGCAATGTACATACATCCAGCTGTCCAAGGAATGTTATAGGAGGATTGTGTGTGTAATAGTTGACTGTACCTCCTTGTCTCTTGCCGTTAAACCCTCTATGACCGCCCCCCTCCTTATCTCTCCACTCTTATATCATGATATGTCTCTGGCAGGGCTGGATTTAGGTTTGATGAGGCCCTAAGCTACTGAAGGTAATGGGGGCCTTTATATGTCCAGCTGTCCTTTGTCAACAACAAATTGTTGCTGTTTTTTGTGTTGAATATATTCTATATGGTAATTTATGGACCTAATAGGTATCTAAAGCCATTTGGACATAACAAAATATGTATTTTACCAAAGTAATTGTTGAACTGAAATACAACTAAGAAGATGTATATTTTTGGGGGGGCCCAAGAGAGTGGGGCCCTAAGCTATAGCTTGTTTAGTTTATACATTAATCCAGCACTGGTCTCTGGCCATTAGCTTCACCCCTCAGAAGTTTCCTGGCTCCTCCCTAAAAATTGTCATTCATTTCATTAGTTATATGTTGCTTCTCAGGGATGTTCCTTCCCTGAGGTACCTCACAACTTATTAAAACAAAGCATAAGATAACACAAATATAAAACTATAATGTAAAACACAGCTAATCTAAAACAGTATTGGAAGAAAATAATAGACTTAAACTCACTCAAAAGCTGGCTGGCTTTCTTTCTGTAGGGTTCTCCTAAAAAGCAGCAGAGAGGAGGCCATATGCATCTCCCTGGTGGCAAAGAGGTTTCAGAAGTGATGGGGTCATGACAGGAAAGGCCTTGTCCCTGGTACTTACCAGCCTAACAATTTTTGCTGAAGGACCAGAGAGCAGGGCCTCAGAAGCCAAGCGTAAGGCTCTGGCAGGTTGATATGAGTGCAGGTGGCCTCAAAAGACTCCTCCTCCTGCTGCCCTATAATCTGTGGAAATGCCTCCTGGAACACCTGCATGATACTATGTCTTTTGCTTCAAATCCATCCCCCAAACCTACTTTTTATTTGAAGCCTTTGGTACAACCCTATCTATAACTCCTTGTTACTGAAGCTACTGTGTGTTGTTTCCCTGTTCGCCTCTGCCTCTCCTCCATCTTTTGATTGCACAGTATTAAATTTTAGACACTGGGTTTCTTGGGACAGGGATCTGCCCTCTTGTTCTCTGTAAAAGTACCATGGACATTAATGGCAATTTATTATTAAAAATACTTTTAATCAGGGAGAACATTCTATCTTGTTAATTTTGTGATGCTTTTACCCTTTCCTTGTTAAGCACAATGAATATTTGGTTACCTTTAATTGTGTATTAATAAATGTTATGCCATTGAATATATGGGGGCAGCTTTGTCAGAACAAAAGACTAAATATCAAGGCAGTGGAATTCAGGATGGAGTTACTAGGGGTTCCGTTGCTTCAGAAATATAAATGTTAGAATTAAAATGTATCAAAATATAGACAGCACTCACTTAATTTACATTTTAATATCTATTTTTGTTATTTTCCAAGCTTGTATATACCAATGCTCAGATAGTAAGGATTTAGCCTTACTATCACTGATAAATTTGTAAAGTAGAAACTATATATTCTGATGTTTAACATTAACATACTAATTTACTTTTTATTTTTTAAATAATCTGTCGAGAGAGAACTCATTATAGTTCCTGACACATTATCTCATCATTCTTCTTTTGGATATATTTTTGCAAACTTTGTTCATTCCTCCTTATTCTTCCTAACGGTTACTATTGACACCTTAAGATGGTTTCTGTTCCTACTAGAGACACCCTGAACTTGTAATAAGTAGAGAAAATAGTCCAATTTCTTATTCTTCTTTGTGGGTCATTAAGTGGGTCATTAAGTTAAGAACTGTCAGTTATTTAGGCTAGGATAGAAAACCATTATGATTCAGTGAAGAGATGAGTTTTCACCTTCCTTCCCTCGTCAAAAGTCAAGAGAGAGAGCCTGCATATATGAAACTGAAGAAGGGAGTTTTCTTCAAGGGGGAAGAAAAGCCCCTGGGCAATTTATTTCAGATACTAAGGATTGTAAATTAAATAGTTTCATAACTCAAAAATGAATAATCATTTTTTTTAAAAAAAAAAACACCCCGTTCAACAATGTATTGATTCAGCTGGCAAATTTTTTTAGCTGTGTTTGGCAAGGAGTGTTTTTGCTAGCAGTTCATTGCACATTAAATACAATGTGTAAAACACATGCACACACAGACCACACTATTCATTGTTACCTTGTCCTTGGCTACATTTCTGGCTGGTTCTTCAAGAGATGAGTCATGCTGTATACTCCAGGATGCTCCATTTTTACTTTGGTTGTGGCTAGGGTAGCCTCTTTAATGCTCTACAGAAATAACATTAAAAACAGTTCAAAAGTGGGATCTTAAAACTGTAAGGTCACATTCTACCATCTGAAGGTGAGACTTTACTTTCTGACGGCTACATTTTCTCTATCCCAGTAATGCTACCAAATTTAGCTCCTGTTGTAATGTGTGTGTTTTTTTACTAGTAAATCACTTAAACTCAGAAGAAATGCAATGTTTTTCTTTACTCTTGTCCTATACCTAACAATCTGCATGTTTTGCTTAAGGCTAGAAGCTGGTTCAGTAAAGATGAGATTTTACATTTTCAGAAATGGGATCATCCATTGTGTGTTCCTTTCTTCCATTTAAATAAGTGAAACTTTCTTCTGAGTAAACATGAATAGGTCTTACTTGCAATTGTATTTTTATTATTGTTTAATATGAAGGAATGGTTATTGAAGTTATTGGAGGCAATGTTTATGTGTTTGATTAGAGAAAAACCATTAATTGTTTTGGACTTTTTGTGGGAAAAGGAAAGGGAAAGAATTTGAGAGATTTGGGTCTGAAGATTGAGAAAATATTGCCCAACAGAAAGTAGAATAGTTGGATGTTATCCTAGAGTGAATATTTTGAATAATTTCTTTTATGTGACTGACAGTCGGAAAACTAGAAGTCCTTTTAATCTTTTCTTTTCTTCTTTCATTCTTTTCTTTCTTCTTTTATTTTTCCTTTGGTGTCCTCTGCTCTGAGCCATTACTGGGGTCCAAGGATTACACTCACACATGGAGGTAATGGATGGATGGAAGTACCCTGAGTGGGAGGAAGGGAAGGAAGACCTCTCAGGGTGAGAGATTGGGAGAAGAAGGGAAAGCTCCCAGGTGAAAGCTGGGAGGGCTCACCACTTTCTGTGTGAGACAAGGGTTAAGAAATACCTTTAAGAGAGGACTCTGTGTTTTCTCTCTCTGTTTTTGTTTTTATTTAGTTTCTTTTATCTTGTATTTTCATGAAAAGGGTTTAACAAAATTTTATGAAGAAATAAGAAAATAAAAGTTACAATGTATTTTCACAGCCTTAGGGTGTTTTGACCGATAGCATTTCACATCTAACCTTATGCAATTAAACAACTTTATTGCTTCATGGAGAAAGATGCTTTGCTGATTGGAGTTCCTTGTTCAGACAGTCAACTGAGTCAGCTTCATTAACTCTGAACTCCCAAAATTTGTGATCTTGCCCTGTCCAATACAGCTTTAAAGCATTCAAGCAACGGAGGAGGGTGACCAAGATAATTGAGAGTCTGGAAATCAAGCCTTGAGGAACAGTTGAGGGAGTTGCGTATGTTTAGCCTGGAAAAGAGGAGACTGCCAGGAAATATGATGCCATCTTCAAATATCTAAAGGACTGTCACAAGGACTATGGAGCAAGCTTGTTTTCTCCTGCTCTGAAGGGTAGAACTCGAACCAATGGATTCAAGGTACAAGAAAGGAGATTCTGACTAAACAATCAGAAAGAACTTTCTGAACAGTGAGAACTGTTCAAAAGTGAAATGATCCCTTCCAACTCTGCAATTCTACGGTTCAATGAAAGATCAGTTATTCTGGGAAGCAAAAGCCTCCATGCTGTATTTAGCCAGGTTCCTCTAGCAGCAAAAGAAGAAATGGAATATTCTCAAGAGAAGAGCGCTCACATTATTGTGGTTTTGAGGGATGGATTGGGGAGGACAAGTTTAGCTCCGTCCCATATCATTTACCAACTGTGGCATGTTTCTCACACTGCCTAATTATGGAGTCAACATAGTTTTATTCCATGGGAAAAGAGGTTACCTGTTCATTGAGACATCCTGATCTTTTCTTTTGGTGGTGCATAGCAAACTTGAGCAAACTGGCTTGCAGCTCCCGGGCAATTTGGCTGAAGAGTGGATATTCCACATTAATTATTTCCTGTTAGTTAACATTAAACTTTTGATTGTGAACTTGCCTTAGCACAGCTTATCAGTAGCATTTGATAAATACCTGTCTTAGCAAAGCTTATCTTTGAGTTCTCCTGTTGTGTATTTCTACAAATATCAGAATATTGTTTTGACTTTTTCTAAATTGTTGAAATCTAGATGCCTTCATTGTCATAGTGCATTGTAAAGTGATAGATATTAGGCTGCTTCTGAACTAATTTATTGGCTTTTGCATTAAACTGTTTTGCAATTTTTTTATTAATTATGCTGCCCAGTGCTTTGGTAGTCATTTCTCATATTTATTAAATAGTTCTTTAATGCATGCTGTGCTTGAAATGCTGCATCTAAAGGCTCCCTTGTGCTTGCTGGATCACTGCTCTGAAGATCGGAAGTGAAGTTATATCTTTTTAAGACTTTATCTATAAGGTGTCTATAGAGAAGTAGAATGCATGATTTGCTCCCTTCTTAAACCCATCCACAGTAAATATTCTGCACTGCTTTCATCCATTTGGTACTTGCTGATTTCCTTGAGGATTTTCTGATACACCAGCTGTTGTAGACGCCACCCCTGCTCAACTGTGATAGGATGATTTACCATTCTTGTGCCAGGAATGTAGTAATCCAATTTACTAATTTTGATCTCTTCATTACATGTTATCATTTTAAGCTCTTTAAGTTGTTTCAGCATCTTTTGGGTTTGCTTATATGCTTCACTCCTTATATTTATAGACAGAAAAAACTCTCACTAGGTGGTTGCTTTTTTATTTGAGTCGTGCTGATATTTAAATTTACAGTCTTCAGTATCTGAAAGAAAGTGGTTATTAGTTTTTTTCTTCAATAAAATCTGCCTTCTAGCAGTTAATGGAATTATTTTTGGTATAGAACAAGTTCAGTTCAAGTTATTGTCTGATATTCAGTAACATTTGAGATGTATAACTTAATTTATGACTAGTTTGCTAAGGCAACCAGAAGAACAATTAGTAAAGCATTTTTATCAGATAAGATCTTTTATATAACTGAACAGATGGCTAAGTTTTTCCTAATTACCTTGCACAGAAAAGGGCAACTGACCATATTAACAAAACTGGAGAAACTATATTTTGTGTATAGTTTGTGCTCTGCATTTTAACTTGAATGGGTCTTATGAATGTAATAAAGTTATGGATTGCCGGACAAAAATTATTAGCAAATGTAGCTCATCAAAAGTGACAGAGATATTTCATTCTCCTTGGCTTCTTTGCAAGAACAAGGAAGTCAACAGAATCACCTCAATTGTATTTCTTCTTCAGCTGTATGATGGGTGTCCAAAGGCTGCCCCGTGCTGTCTGGCATAGGTAAAGGTAAAGGGACCCCTGACCATTAGGTCCAGTCATGAACGACTCTGGGTTGCGGCGCTCATCTCGCTTTATTGGCTGAGGGAGCCGGTGTACAGCTTCTGGGTCATGTGGCCAGCATGACTAAGCCGCTTCTGGTGAACCAGAGCAGCGCATGGAAACGCCGTTTACCTTCCCGCCATAGCGGTGCCTATTAATCTACTTGCACTTTGACATGCTTTCGAACTGCTAGGTTGGCAGGAGCTCCTCAAGGGCACACTTAGTGTTTCTGTCTGTGCAAAGTCAAGACATGTGCAGCAGGGCTTCCTCTGGCTGTCTCACCCTCAAAACCTGTGAGGAATTCTCCCACTCCCAGTGCTAGTCATTCACAAGAGTGGCCCAAGCAGTTTCAGTCTTAAAAATCAGGCTAGTAGCCAGATTTCTGCAGGGTTGAAATTATGTTTAATCTTACATAAATTGCTATATTTTAGTTGCATTGTATTCAGAACAAGCATGTAGCCAGTATTTTCCATAGGTAGCTGATGTTTTTCGACCCAAGGTTGTGGTAGGCTACCTTGTGGCTAGGTCTTATGTTTGGATCACAAGTTGAATCACAAGACAATGATGAAAGGACCTGCAACCTGAGTGTCTTTGCTAATGTTTATATGTGCAATCAAGCTGCTTGCATTATACAGACACACAAAGAACTGCATGTTGCAGTTGGTCTTTGGGTGTTGCAGTAGAAGAAAGAGGGAGAAACAATATTTTTATTTTTTTAGCTAGAAAGCTACATTTTAGTAAAAGATGTTTAAAGGCTCACACTGGGACTAGTGTAAAAAAGTTTATAAGACTGAAAACAATATATCTTTTGCCATTTGTAACATTTTAAACCAGGTTTTGCAAGGAAAGGAACTTATTTCTTGTGTTAAAGAAGATTTATTCCTGTGCAAAGGTCACATCAGAGATCTTCCTCTGGTGCAGCAAGTAACATGCAGATCCCATCAATTGTCAAGCTGATTTGCCACATGATCAAGAAGGTTTTCCAAAAATGATAAATGAAGACTAGCCTTCTGTTATTTCTCAGCAGAATCTTAAGGCCTCACTTAAGAAGGAATGGGCTGAATCCTTTTGGGCAAGGGACCCACTGAGCACCAAAATCAATGGGCTGGCCAGTCTCTAGCAGGTAGATCTTATTAGTCAGGAAGGGTAAGAATTAAGGATACATGTGGTCAGCTGGGCCTCTCCAAGCTACTTGTCCACACACTTTGGAAAGCACATGACCCTGTAGCCATCCTATGCATGTGTAAAATAAAGTAATATTGTAATTAATTTAGAACTGCATAAAACAATATTGCCTGTTTGTGCATTTATCATAGTTGACTGAGCACCTGTCTCAAAAGCTCTCTGCCTTTTGGCACTTTACCAGAAATACCAAGACCTATGCAGTGCAGATTCACATGCACCTCTATGTTTCAACAACAGTATATCAGTGCGTGCTTGTTTTGTAAGTGGCTATTGTTTATATTTTTGTGGCTTTTCATAAGCTGCCCTGAGCATCAAATAATAAGGCAGTGTATGGATGCCTAACATAAAACTACAGATTTATGGTAGGTGTACATTTGAAGCCATGCTTTCTCTGCAGTAGCAAAGCTGCAAGGAGACTAGCTGCTCATGCAAAATCCAATACAACCTTGATTTGAAAGAGCAAATTATCTTAATTTTATCTTGTCTCATAAAGAGATTAGTATATAATTTTTCCCTTGGGAAATTGTATGTATGTACTAGTGTCAATCTGAGGAAACAAACACTGCAGGTGCTTATCACAGTAGACAGGAATACATGTTTTAGAAAGTGCAGGCTTCTTCTTAACTATAGGTTCTTTCCATCAAAGTGCATTCCTTTCTCTTCTAGCCAAGAACAGGAGTGTCTTATACCTCTTACACGTGTCATCCTCTTATAGTGTCCTATAATTGCTGCAATACACAGATGAAACACCTCAAACTTTCAGATTCTGTTGTTGTGTTAAGCTTGCTTGTGCAATAATATCAGCAGCCTGTCACATGCAGGTGGCTAGATCTTCCCAGGTGAATTATATACAATCTAGGTATTATTGTGTGTTTAAATGCTAGAACTACCACCCAACTCTATCACTGAAGGCTCAAGCGGCTTCAGTTTCTTCAAAACAAGACAGTCCCTGCCCCCAGGCTTACAATATAAAAAATGATGCAACACACAAGGGAAAGGGGGCAGGGAAGGAAGGCAAAAATCAAAACCAAAACTCAGGCACCAGTTTCTAAACAGTTGCTCCTATAATGATCAGCTGGCATAGTTGAGGGGCAGGAGGTGCCTGGTGAAGCTGGGCCTCCAGCAAATCTGGTGAAATGAGCCCTGCTTCCCAGCTCTCCCACTGCTGGAATTTTGTCAGGGCAGATTTATATAATCACAAACAAAAAATATTGTATATGTGAGGCGTGTTCACAAGAGTTGGTACAGCTGAACTAATACAAAGTTGTTGACCTCATCCATCGGTGGGGAGCCTAAACAAGGAAATTCCTAACCTCATATGTCTTTGTAATTGTTCTGTTGAAGTCTTTATTAACATCTTTTCATGCATGTAATGTTGTCAGGCATATTGTGCCCTTTCTTGCTAAGATAGATTGGCAAAGACTGCAATGGAACACTTAGAACATCACAGCTATAGTCGGTTACCTTCATATGGATAGAAAAGGAGGCAAATAAATAAATAAATCTCTGAAAATCACCTGCTAGGGCTTGCAGTTTTTGCTTTGATTATGCAATGGCTCAGCTTAATGTTCTATCTATCCATTTTTCACTTGAAAACAAACACCACTTTATTGTACGTGTGCTGAACCAATACCAGTGCTGCACTTCTCTGCAAATATTAGCCTGCCTTACAGCTTATGCCAGTTGCACATAATTGCATTTCACATATACCAGATAATACTTTAATTAAAATTGGGATAATTAGCATGTATTTTTAATGAACCATAAATTTTGAGATTGCCAAGCCAATGGTGCATTTTCTGAATAATACTGCTGCTTATGGTGGGGGGAGAAAAGAAAATGAAGCTTTTAAATATGCAAGGTTTATTTTTAGAATGTCAGTATTTATCCATACATACATTAAAACTCCCAGATCTGTATAGGTTGCTTTCTTGAGCTACACAGCTAGAGATATAAAAGCCAACACAATGAAGCTTCCCTCCCATTGTTAGGGTTTAATTTGAGTAAGTCTTATAAACCCTGCCTCCTAAATCATCTCAGTTTGTCATGGTCTCTTCAAATACGCTTTCCACTGCTGGGTGGCTGTTAATGCTTCATTACCTGCCTCATTTCCACCCTGGGTGTAGACATAAAAGTTTATCTTGTTGCCAGCAATGGATGTTGATGTGCCATAACTATTCCAACATGCAAAGGGCCTATGTTACACATATGCTCACTTATCTAGAAGTCCTGTGTGTGTTGGTTTTAATTTGGTTAAAATGGTGGTGGTGGTGGGGACTAGCTATGGTAAAATTTTAAAAAAGAGAATTCATTGGATATCTAAGATCCAGGTTTGGGGCAAGAACTCTTTGGTGAGAGAGCCCCAGCAGTGATTTAAAATCACAAAACATGTAGCAAAGTAAAGCATGGAAATCTAGGCTTCTAGACCTTGAAAATATCTCCTCCTAAGTTTCTTACTTACAATCTCTTCAAAGGTCAGATTCATGGCTTTTTCTATGCAAAATAGGAAAAGACAGGCTTAGGTTCCCCAAAAGGTAAATGTTTCTAAATTATTTGTATAGAAACACAAATATGGCTTGCTTAAGCCACACTGTCTAAGCTTGGGGCATCCAGCTTAGACCTCTCATTCATGTGGTGAAAGTAAAAAACCAAAGAGTTTGGTTCCTTTCCTCCCATGGTGAGGGGGTGCAACCTAGCTAATCCTGGGAGGATTCATGCATTTTTTTTTAGAGTTGAGCATGTTGGTTGTATGAGGCTGATATATCCAACAGTGTGTGAGTAGGATGTTCAGAAAGGATCCTTTTGGGACACATATCTAACAGTGATCTTAGTAATTAAAGTGAAAAGCACATAGTTTAGTACATTTCAAGGAGCGAAAAAGTATATCAGTACTACAGGCCATGACCTCTTCTCTTATAGTTTTTCTATAGATCTCTCTTGATGATCATTGACCTCTCTGCCTTTCCTGCCTTTCTTTATGTACTTTCAGAGACATTGCTTTTGTTGAGTAGCAGCAAGACAAGAGATCAAAAAAGCTAAATCAACAACCAGTGTCCACAACACCACTGCCAGGCAGGCCTTTTGTGCTATCAGAGCAAATAATCTCTTGGCCTTCCCTGCCTCCCTTCATGCCATTGTGGTGATGTTCAGAGGGCTGGTGCTGGCCACAATGCTATCTTGGCTCTGCACTGACTGTCCCTGTACAACTGGTCATGTTGTGCCAATGCCTGATGATCGTCTTCCAAAGCAACTACTCTATTCCAAACTTAAAAATGGAAAGTGCAATGCTGGTGGTCAACAAAAGAGGTTTAAAGACTGTCTCAAGGCAAATCTAAAAAAAAATGTAATATAAACACTGACAACTGGGAAACACTGGCATGCGAGCGCTTCAGTTGGAGAACAGCCTTTACCAAAGGTGTCATGGGCTTTGAAGACACTTGAACTCAGGACGCAAGGGAGAAACGTGCTAAGAGGAAGGCACACTTGGCAAATCCACACCATGATCAACTCTCACCTGGAAACCAATGTCCTCACTGTGGAAGGATGTGTGGATCCAGAATTAGCATCCACAGTCACTTACGGACTCACTGTTAAAACCGTGTTTATGGAAGACAATCTTACTCAGCTACGAATGACTGCCAAAGAAAGAAGAAGAGTTTGCATTTGATATCCTGCTTTATCACTACCCGAAGGAGTCTCTATGCGGCTAACATTCTCCTTTCCCTTTCTCCCCCACAACAAACACTCTGTGAGGTGAGTGGGACTGAGAGACTTCAAGAAGTGTGACTGGCGCAAGGTCACCCAGGAGCTACATGTGGAGGAGCGGAGACGCGAACCCGGTTCCCCAGATTACTAGTCTATCGCTCTTAACCACTACACCACACTGGCTCTCAAGACTCTCCCCCCTTTCCAAGAACTGCAGCTTAATGCTTCTAGAAATCACAAGTAGAAAAAGAAGAAAGTGTGTACCTGGCTACCTATCAATGGAATGTCTTTGGGGCATATTTATATCACAAACGTATGCCAGTTTTATTCCAGTGTGGTCGCTTCCTCATTGTGGTGAGAAAATAAACCTAGGAAGAACAGCAGGCTTGCTCTTCACTGAGTGTTCATTCATTTTATTTATTTAAGGCATGGATCGCCTTTTGCATGCATCTCAAGGCCATTTATAAGCATGCCATAAAAGCAGCTAAAAATAAGTGTTAAAGCAGTACGAACTACAACACAAAATGAGTTTAAAAACAACACAGAATGGACACCTAAGGCAGAGAGCTTTTCATCCAACTGGAAAAGCTTGCCAAAACAAAAATGTCTTTAAGTGTTACTGGAAAGTGCAGATATTGGGAGTCTGTCATATCTCTACAGGGATACTGTTCCACAAAAGTCAGGCAACCATATTCATGCTCATATTATTTGCCCGAAACTGCAGAGGTTATATGGCAACAACTGTTTGTTCAGCATTCCTCTTGATATGTCTGCTCAGAGGTTATTTTTTATCGTATTTTTCTTTGGATTTATATTCCACTCCTTGTCAATTTTGTAATCCCAGAGTGGGTAACAACAATTTTCTAAAAAAATCTTTAAACAAAATTCAAAATAATCTGCAACAAACACATACAAAGGGGCCAGCAATAATGATCAGAACCTACCCCATCGAAATATGGCTGCAATTACCAAAGCCTTCCCCAACAACGCAATAACAGAAGGTACATCTGACAAAATATCTCCCATTGGCTGCCAATAAAAATGGGGAAAGGAAAATTGTTTTAAATTGGTGTCAAAGATGGCCTAAGATGATGCTCACTGTATTTCAAAACCCTCCATTATACATGTACATATCAGGATGTCTCCTCTATCTGTGCAAGAAGAGGCTCCAAGAGGAAATGGAAACCAGAGCTCCACCCCCTCACTGGAGTTATAGAACATCGCCAGCTAGTGGTTGTTATCCTGCATTTCCCAGGGCATTTCCCCTAATGGGCTCTTTTCATGTTTAAACAAGTGCTGGGATAATCACACTAGAAAGTGTGGGATAACAACCAGATCTTGCGCAAACAGACAGCCTGCCTGGAAGCAACCAGATTCTGAAGTCTGAGTAAATTTGTGTAGTGAGACCAGCTTGATAATTACAGAATCTATTGCCATCTTCTTCTGTATACCCAACAAAAGTGACAGTTCCAGTGCCTGTAAGGCATGTGGTATGATGCAGGGACTCGGTGCATTTTAAGGGTTCCCATCTACAAAGTAGGTAACAGTTTCTAATTCCCCCTAATACTGATAGCATTGGTGCTGATAATTCTGGACAGTATCCAGCTACATAAAAAAGTTCTGCTTGTGCAAGTCCTTTCCACTACTCAGTGGAACTTTCTCCCTCCCTCCCTCCCTCCCTCCCTTCCTCTCATAATTTGTTTTATTTGATTTTCAAAAATAAATAAATAAAAAAAAAGAGAAAAAAAGATAAGCTTACATCAAAAGATCATACAAATTCCGCATGTCAAGATTACGCTGAATCTTCTGACCCCCACATCCCCTCCATGGGTCCTTTTAATTCTGTTTTCAACTGCATAGCAATACTTCTCCGATTTTTCATCTTCCTAAGTTATCTGTACATTAAGTTATCTGTTACATTACAAGTGTATTCAGAATCCTGTTAATGCTTTAACCTGTTTGCAATGATTTTGTATATATGTTACAAACTTTCCCCATTCTTTTTTAAAATTTCTTGTCTTCTTGGTTCCTGAGCTTCCCAGTTAATTTTGCCATTTCAGCATAGCCCATCAACTTGGTTTGCCGTTCTTCTTTGGTTGGGGCTGTCTCTTCCTGCCATCTCTGAGCTGCCCTTCCTCTCTTCTCCATATGCCCCCAAAACATATATAGGTGTGCAAGAGGAGAACAGCACTTACGCTAGTGGAACATTAGTTGGACACATGTTTCCTTCCTTACGTTTTGACAGTGCTTGTTTGTATTTTTTAATTATAACAATAATAGCTGTTGTTATTCAGCTAGAAATAAATAGGAACCACAGAGTGCAGAATGTTGCTTGGCCAGTTACATAACCGATTGCTATGGATTTTTGATGCAAGTTTTTTTTTTAGAGGACTGCTTTAAAAGCTTTCCTTTTCATGTTTGAAAGCTTTATTCATGATTCAGTAAACAAAACAACAAGCAAACCCTTGCATGCTTGCGATGTGCTTTGGCTTTTGCAGCCTATGAGTATCAGGTCAACTGTGCTGAACAAAACTTAGCTTGTATTTGAAGCATTTGGTCCATGGAAAGGAATGTGAAGCCGACTTTGCATTAATTAGTGCTGGAGAGAAAGGAAGGAACTGGCAGCCTGCCCGTGGCTTATCTATGATCCTTTACTGTGAGTGGAATCTCTAGCAGTTTTGTGTCTGGCCTTCACCTAACAGATTGCAAATTCATTTAAATAAATTGTAAATGGCCCGCCTGAAATTTCATGGGCCTCTTTGATGTATGTTAGATGTTTGGCTCCTGGTCGCACCAGAACTTTAGGTAACAGGTGTGCAATTAAAAATGGATTTTTTTTGAAAAAAGAAACACACACACAAGCGAACACGCAAACCAATCCAGAAATATCCACAAAGAAACCCATTTCTGATGCATGTTTTAAAATGTCATCTGCATTTGTGAATGCAGCAAAATTACTCAGCAAAATTTGTATGACCTATATTATTTCTTAAAATACAGAAGAGTCTATTGTGGATTTAAAACATTTACATAGGATAAAAAGGTCAACCTCTGAGGAAAAGAATAAGTGGACAGCAGGCCAGTCTGAAACACGGTAACACTCAGGAACCAGTGTGGGAAGCTTTTTAATCTTCCAGGACATCCTGTGGCAGACTTTATCCTTGCCAAAAACAGCAGCGATAACACCGAGTTTCCGAGACAGATTTTCACATGAAGTCCCCCAACTGGAATTTGTTAGCAGATCTAATACTGTGGAACATGATGTCAACAAATTGCAGAAGTAACTTGCTCAAAACAGAAAGTAATTGTCCTGCAAGTGTTGGTTTCTATCACTCCTATTGGTCATTCAGATATTGATAGTGTATTTCGTTATGGTGATGTTGCTTTTTGCTTTGCATTTGTAAGCTGCTCAGAGATTAGAAATGATAAATATACTATATATCCACTGATGTTGCTGAGCCTGCCCATCACACGTGTCTGGGAATGGAGTGAATCACATTCAAACACTGCTTGAATTGGATTGTCTGTTCAGCTGTGACTGCATATCTAGTAATGCTTGACCTTTTGTCTGCAGCTGGTAAAGCATTTTTTCTCCTCTGTGAACTCAGGGTTGCCAGACCTGCAGGGCTGACCTGAAGTCTCCGGGTTTGCCTGGTCCCCTGCTGCTGGCAGTGGAAAGACTTGAATCTGCAGATGGGTGAAAGTGCCTTTAAATTTTGTTTATATTAATAAGGCTGGTTGCTTAAATCCTTCTGGCCTAGGAGCAAGTAGGTCTATAAAACGCCCCCTATTTTTGGGGACTTAGATTTCAGAAAATGGGGGAAGATGGCCCCATGTATAATTTTCAATATTATTTTAAAGGGGGAAAAACCTAGTCTTATACATGGGAAAATACGGTAAATATTCCCTACCCAGGCTTCACAAGCAGGTGAGAAAGAAAGGTCCTCTCACTTCAGCTGGACATGGGAACACATTCTTTAGCTAAGGGTTCTATCTTAATTTCCAACTAGTGACCTCTTTGCTCATTTGCTAGACTTTGCATTTTTTTATTTCAAGGACATATCCAGAAACTGGTTAATGCTTAATATGTCTTGCCTAATGATGTCACTGGGGCCCACCCCCAAGGACAGCACCAGGACTACCCCTAAGTGCCAAATTTGGGCTCTGAAATCTCAGGGCCTGGGATGCTCCTGACCTGGCAACCCTAATACCTAGCTGAAACAAAATTAAAAAAAAAATCCTTCCAGTAGCACCTTAGAGACCAACTAAGTTTGTTATTGGTATGAGCTTTTGTGTGCATGCACAATTCTTCAGACAGTGTCTCTCCATCTCCGGAAAAGTAAGGGAGGTTTTAGGAAATTGAAAAGGACCAACAGGAAAGGTAGTCTAACAACTGGAAAGAATGAACTCTAAATCTAATTAGCCTCAAATTGTAGAGTGGAAAAAGCAATGCACTCTATCTCCAGGGCAAGATGACCAACCCAACATGGCCAGTGCTGCTAGCTTACAAAGCCCAAACTCAGCTCTCTTTCTCTGTCATTCTATGTCTCTGTCCCCTTTTCAGTCTGAGACACAAAACTGCAGAATATTGTTCTCTGCTCGCAGCTGGCTCTCCTGCTCCCCTGCCCCTGCTAGAGGCCACGGGGTGCCCACCATTACCCAGCTATCAGATTGTAGTTTCTCTAACAAAGTATGTGTCTCACAACTTGGCCCACTGACCATAACCCACAGCTGGCCAAACCCCAGATCTTAGAGCAATACATTCACTTCTCATGTAGTGCCAAATGTCATTTTACACCTCATTAGCTATTATGAAGAGAAAGCAGAGGATGCTTGCTTTTCATTGTGAACTGTTTTCATGCATGGTTCCTATTGTACACCGCTTCAGTAGTTTTTGGCTATTAAGCGATTTATAAATCTGGAAAATGAAATGATTTGGGCAAGCACATTCAGTGGTATGTATGAAAGAAATGCATACTGGGAACACCTCATCAACATTGTCTCTGATGGATTCTTCTTACTCTCACCTCTGGTTTTTATATCTTATGTATGAAAATGGAAGATGGTTGATCCTACTGAAGTCTGCATTTGATTTTAGAGAAAGAAGCAGTTTATCTTGATTAGTACCAAATGACGCCTGCCGGTGCTCTAAAATCTCTGTTGCTGGCTGCCAGCCGCCATTTATTCTTGTCCTTCTCCTCCTTTAGGACTCCTGCTCTACTAGACACAGAATGTGAGACTTTCTTAATAATGATCACTGGTTCAAAGCACTGATTATTTTAAAACTTCAGGTCACATTTTTGGGCAATCCATCATCTATTGTTCCCATGGAAACAAAAATGGGAGGTAGCATTGAGAATGCAGAGTTTATTGGGGAGCTTGTAAATTTTAGTTCTGGCAATTGACTAGCTATAGATGCTTTTCTTTCTTTCTCTTTTAGTGTCTGCAGATATTGGAACTATCCCAATTTTGAATCCCACTACAGATTCATTTTGGAATTACATTAATTAAAAATTGTGAAGCAGACAAAAACCTTTTTTTTTACTTTATCCATGGACAATCTCTCTCTCTCTCTCTCCCTCTCTTGTTGAGAAGTTGATGAATAGAGGATGATGAATACAGAGGTGTATATTTAAAAATTAATGATTGCCAGGTCAGAAGCTTTTTCCAGGTTAACCTTTGTCCACTTCTACAATGGTGGCTAATAAATAAATCCCATGCTCTGTGTATCATCAAAATTTGTCATGGAGCAATGTAGATTTACACTGGGGAAAGAAAGGCAAACATGATAACAGTATCTGTTCTTGCACCTGTTTCCCATTTCTGTTGTCATTCCTTCGGAGGATAATAGCAAATTTGTGTCCCTCGATGTCTTCTGCATGTGGTTATGACCATGTCATTGAGAATATTAACTCTCCCTGTGTCTGAATGTTTTAGAGGGAAGGGGGACAACTTTCCAAAACAATAACAACTACCAGTTACAGGCAACCCCCCATTTACGCGCATTCAATATGTGCCTGATGGTGCACCCAAGCATCATGCTGAACCCAGAAGTGACCCAAAACATTGCAAAAATGATACAAAAAGGAGTAGAATAGGGTGTGGCAGAATGGGGCATAGTGGAATGGGGTGTTTGCAGGGTTTACAATGGTTTTTCAACTATATTTAAATATATTCAAAAAATGTTATTGATGTGTGAGGTAACACCGAACATAACCCCCGCCTCCATGGTTTGTGTGTGTTTGTGCCTGTATGTAGTACATACTAGTCCCACACCAACATCCTCACAGCTCCTCTGTGGCTCTCCATCTCTGTTTACTCCAACCTCTGTGTAGTTTAAAACCTCCATTGGAAAACCTGCCATCTCTTTTCTCTACCTTCCCCTAAAAAGGTAAAGGTACCCCTGCCCATACGGGTCAGTCTTGACAGACTCTAGGGTTGCGCGCTCATCTCACTCTAGAGGCCGGGAGCCAGCGCTGTCCGCAGACACTTCCGGGTCACGTGGCCAGCGTGATGAAGCTGCTCCGGCGAACCGGCACCAGAGCAGCACACGGAACGCTGTTTACCTTCCCGCTATAAAGCGGTCCCTATTTATCTACTTGCACCCGGGGGTGCTTTCGAACTGCTAGGTTGGCAGGCGCTGGGACCGAGCAACGGGAGCGCACCCTGCCGCAGGGATTCGAACTGCCGATCATGCGATCGGCAAGTCCTAAGCGCTGAGGTTTTACCCACAGCGCCACCCGCATCCCCCTACCTTCCCCTGACTTCATGCAAATTCAAGATTGTGTTGTGACACTACAAATCTAATAGGGGCTGCATTTTTATGCACATAGGAAGAAAATTTCAAATCCAGATATAACATGGACTTACATATTGGTTATTAATATCAACACCCATCCACAGGATGACCTTTGTGAAATTGCTCAGCGATATCATGCCACTTCACAATTTTTATTATTGCTCCTCTAATACTTTCAAGAAGAGAGGTGTGCATGTTTCTGGGCATAGTGCTGATAGAACAATTCTTTTATTGGAGTTGGGAATTGGTAACATTGAAGAGGGTAATCTATTGCCAAATAAGGAAAGGGGGAGAAGGATGAGTCTGTAGTTGTGCCAAGAAGGTGAGTGGGGTCGGTTCTCCCAAAATACTCTCGGAGTCCCTTCCAACTCTACAGTTTTATAATTGTATGAACTATTCAGGCAGCTGCAAAAATATTCCTTTACATCTACAAGTTACCAATTTCATATGTCACTGGCCAGGGTCTGGTGCAGTCTCTGCACTTTTTTTTTTAATCCATTGACCATGGAACAAGGAAAGCAAAGCCACATGTATCAGGTTGAAATTCTACCAGGCCCTTACACTTGATCACCTGCCTATTCTGTATCCAAGAGCTATGAGGCAGTAATACTGAATCAAGACGAAATTATTTATGCATTCAGGTTTCAGTTGGGCTGCAGTGCTGCACACAGTTAAATATACATCAGTCTTGTTTCGTTGGAGGTTCTGCTGTCTTATAATTGGGACTAGGACTGGAATGCAGAGTGAGCTGAGAAGTTGTATACTTGCCCATCTAAAGTCTGAAGCAACAAGATGTCTTGTGGCACCTTAACAACTAACACATCTTGTACTCTAGGATTTGCTTCAACTGGTTTAAGGGCTGGTTGAATTTACTGACAGCTTCCACACATGCACCTCTGAAGTGTGCAGGACTGACAGTGCTTGTAGCCAGACAGCATGACAGCACTTGTATGTGAGGCCTACATGAATGACTGTTGAGAGTTGTGGAACTGGACTGGTTGTGGGACAGCAACACAATCTCAAAAGTTTGCAGTGGTGCCGTATATAGATACTGGGCGGCTGTGGCCCCATATGGTACCACACAGCACGTAGTGTTTGAGAATGAAGCGGAGATGTAATTTGATTTTTTGTGGGGGTGTCTCATGACCTGTGAATGCCCTAGTGCTGTAAATTTAGAAACAGTTTCTGTACTGTCTTTGAGCAGAGTATGCCCCACTCTTTGTTTAATATCCTGTTTTGATTAGTGACCTTGTAAATAGTGTATTTCTGACATGGTGGTGATTTAGATTTCCATTAACAGAGTAAAACTGATATATCATTGATAATGTAATGGGTTGGTAGTTTGCAAGGAAAATGTTTTTACGGAAGTAAAAAAAAGGCTTAATAGTTTAATGCCTGATAGCTTTTAATCTATAGCTGTCAGTGTTAATTCCATTGTATTTTTTTCCCTTTGAGAAAGGTTCATTGCTCTGAGGTTTTGCTAATCAAGATTCATAAAGGTAAAATATCACTTGTCACCTCCGTGCAGTACATGATAAACCAATTTAATTCTGAAGAAACTCCGTGAGGATTTGGAATAGAGGATGAAAAACCAATATATGGGATGAAGAACTGCACTTTTACCTTTTATAAAAGTATATGGATTTCTCTAATGCAAAGCATCATATCCTTTTTGATAGTGTGTAATGGGACACCAAAAGGAACAACTAATGGGTAACTTTAGTTATTGATTAGCATTGAAATATGTTTATGAATTATGAGTCATACAATTATAGAACTGCAGAGCTGGAAGGAACCCTGAGGGTCATCTAGTCCAGCCTCCTGCAATACAGGAATCTCAGCTAAAGCATCCTTGAAAGAATCCTTTAACCTTTGCTTTAACCTCTGCCTAAAAATTCCATTGAAGGAGAACCCACCACCTTCCGAGAGAGTCCATTCACTGTCAAACAGCTGTTACCATCAGAAAGTTAGTCTTTGAAGGTTATGTTATAAGCCTTTTAGCTTTGACTTCTTAATAAGATATTTACTTAATCTTTTCAAATAATTTCCAGTCTGTACTAGGTCTCAGATTTGAATAATCATGGTAACTAAATATATGTGCTCATTTAATAGACAACACTCTTCTTTTTCATTGTTTATTGAATAAATTTCAGGTAACTGTCAGGTATAGCATTATTATTGGTACAGTGGTACCTCGGGTTAAGTACTTAATTCGTTCCGGAGGTCTGTTCTTAACCTGAAATTGTTCTTAACCTGAAGCACCACTTTAGCTAATGGGGCCTCCTGCTGCTGCTGCGCCGCTGGAGCACAAGTTCTGTTCTCATCCTGAAGCAAAGTTCTTTACCCAAGGTACTATTTCTGGGTTAGCGGAGTCTGTAACCTGAAGCGTATGTAACCCGAGGTACCACTGTATTGGTTTTATTCATTACCTTATATCACAAGGTCTCTAAGTGATTAGAGTGAAGTAAATTAGGCTGAGAGGCAGTGACTGACTGGCGCAAGGTAGCCAGTGAGCTTCATGGATGGATGGGGACTAGAATCTGTCTCTTGTGGTCTGGCACCCTAACCACTACACCACAATGGCTTAATTCACGTGATAAACTTTTTTTGGTCTGGGGTTCTGATATGTTGTCTGTTGCTTATATGGTGCTGTAGATTAGAGCTAGAAAATAAAACACAACTTAATCCAGGAATAATTTTAAAACACTACAGCCATCCATCCATGCATAGTTACAAACTAGATGACCCTTGTGGTCCCTTTCAGCTCTACAATTCTGTGATTCTAAAAATAAAGACATACTTTATGCTGGTTCGCAAGTATATATTTACTATTTTATGGAGCAGAAAACAATGGAAATACAAATAAAATTCACAGAAAATTCACAAAAGGCAACAATTCTGGACTAGACCAGGGTGATATTTGAGGGCAAATGTAATATATGGGCTTCTCAGAATTAGGGATAAGCCACTGATGATAATAGTGTTTGCACTGTGCTCCTCCTTCCCCAAACAACTTGGGAGAATTCTTGCTGTGGGCCAGGAAGCAGAAGCAAGAAAGGCTTGCCATATCCTCCCCACACACATTCAACTGAGGCCTCTCCCAAGCAGATGTCTGTTCCACATGCAGGTAGCAAAAATAAAAATTAAAAAATGGGGAAAATTAAAATAAAACCAGAGCAGCAAGAGGGGGATTCCCATGTAGCTTCCTCCACCCCTGCATTTTCAAAAAGTTCATCAAGCAGCTGCTTGTTGATGGTTCCATACAGACAGCAGGAAGAAAAATGGTTGACAGGTGATTCCTATGCTTTCCCTCCTAACCCAACATACTTTTTTTTTTTAAACGAAGTCTCTCAAGTAGCTGCCTGCTACAATACAGCTGGCAGGCAGCAAAAGAGAGCAGCAACCAGATGCAGCCTGCACATCTTTCTATAACTATATTTCCATAGTAGGCAGGACTTAACCTGCTGAATTTCTGCTTGCCATACAGCAGTTAAAAACTCAAGAATTGTTCCTCCTTCCAGTCCTGAAGGATACCATCCTATGCCCACTGACCTGGGAGGAAGCCCAATTACCATAAGATATTTACTTCCAAGTAGATATGCATACCATTGTACTTTCAGTTAATTATACAGTGGATTCTTAACAAGGGCCTGTTTTATAGCTCCTGCACAGCAGGATACATGCCTAAACCTCTTAGCAAAGTTTTCATATTTGTCTTTTGCAGGGGTTTTTTTAAAAATATCCACCCACACTTCTTGGTACTACCTGATCTCAGACGAACCCCCCACAGGCAAGCTGCCCCCTTGTTGTTAGAGAGAAAGGAAGGGCAAACTATGAAGAGTTCAAGGACTATAATAAGTCAGAAATAGGAAAAGCAAACTAAAGAGGAGGGAAAACAGCTGTTGTTTAGGACCCCAGGGCTTACTTTTTGCCTGGTGTCAAAACACTTATCAATCACAGCTCTGATGTCACTCATTAGAAAGCGCTGACAGGCAGGAGCAGCTAGGCTGACTCATATCACAGAAATTGCTTAGGCTCGTTTTTCTGCATAACTTTTGAGACTTTTTAAAAATGAAACCTCAGAGTCTGGGACCCCTGCTGGGGTGCCAACGAAAGTCATAGTCGGTGCCATGGGTCCACAGGAACTGGGTTGGCAATTCTCGCCTTAGTATTCCGATACAGTATGACAGTTTTGTTCTTGTTTCTGATATCAGGTGACATCTTAATTTTTACCCCCAACATGGTAGGCAGTGTTATCCCTATCTTGTCTCTACAGTGAGTGAAAAGGTTAATCCTCGCCACAAAACACCTGTTCTTCTTGCCTCTGCTTCCTGCTGCTTTGCTTATTCTCTGCCTGGTATTTTCACTTAACTATATGGCAGCCAATAACTGCACTCTGAGGGAACTAAAACAAATGTTTGGTTCATTTTAAAATTACATTGTATTGCTTTGTTCTAACTCTCCCTTTAAAATAAACATTGAAGGTAGAATTATTGATGTGTGTTTTTTTTCTTTTAAAATAGAGTTGCATTTCATTTAGTTCAGATAATTTTAAATGGTCCTTCAGCAAAAGTAAATCAATTTTTGTACCATATAACTTTCAATTACAGTCTTTGGAGTGAAAGAACAGCATGTTTGAAAGAGCTTAAAAAGATCTCAGCAAGATTTTCTTACACAGTCTGCCTGAAATCTGGGAAAGGTTATTATTATTTTTTTATTCCCAGGGAAAACCCATCTAGTTAGAAAGCCAGGCGTGTGAGTGAGAAAAACAGTTTAAACCCCAGTCACATGCTTTAAATTTAGGTCACATCTTACTAGTTTCTTACACTTACTTTTCTTTTAGTCCTTCAGTAACAATGTTTAAGGAAATATCGTTGAACAACAACAACAAAGCCGGGGTGGGGTGGGGAGTCCTAAATGCTTATGAAACAACTAGTGCTATCCCAGCCTGCAGCTTATGGGCAGGAGTGAATTTGCTCCATGTCCTCCCTGCTTGCAACAGATGAAGATTGAGTGAGAGGTGTCAGCATTGTCAGCACTCATCTGAGAGGATGGGCAAATCAAAGGAAGGTTGTGCATTGTTGTAAGAGGACACTTCCTCTCTTCCTCCTTAGCATTTGGTTTATTTAAACCATTTATACTTCACCCTTTAGCCAAAAAAAAGACTGCCAGAACAGCTTGTAAAAATCAGTAGGAAAAAGCTGTGGGAAGGAGGAGGAGGAAGAGGAGGAGGAAGAAGGCTAGCAAACCCTTATGGCTCCAATGAGACAAGTACATAGTTCTGTCTACAGATTTTGTCTGTCTAGGAGAGGACACCCCACCCCAGATCAGATCTGGGAGCAGAGTAGGTGACTATGTCTGGACCAAGCAATCAAGGTGGCTCCTCCCTAGAGTTCTTTCTTCAGACAACTGACTTGATGCCACGTGGAATCTCCACAGGAGGAGGCTTAGAGGAGTTGCCCTCCTCCCTTCCTCCCTTGCTGATGTTGGTGGTGGTTCTGGTTGTCTTGGTGCTGTCCTGCTTTCTTTGAGCAGCACCCTGGTGCTGCCCAGTATCTGCAGTTTGGCACTAATAAATCATCTGTAGGAATCATCTGACAGTAAGAGCTGTTCGACAGTGGAATTTGCTGCCAAGGAGTGTGGTGGAGTCTCCTTTGGAGGTCTTTAAGCAGAGGCTTGACAACCATATGTCAGGAGTGCTCTGATGGTGTTTCCTGCTTGGCAGGGGGTTGGACTCGATTGCCCTTGTGGTCTATTCCAACTCTATGATTCTAATTGGGAGGATATTCCTTGCAACTGGCATCTGCATCATCTCTCTTCACTTCTTCATGCTGCAGAGATTCTACATAAATGCAATAATCCTCTTTCCCCACAAAGAGTATTTGCTGCTCTGTGTGGCGTGACATTCTCTCCCCCTCCCCCAATACTCTAGGTTATTTTTCCTACTCAGCTGGTAACATATTCATCTCCTACGATGGCAAAGCCCTGAGCTCCATGGGCACAAAAACCAGAGTCCCTGCAGCTTAGTGATGGAGCACATGCTTTGAATGCAGAAGGTCTCAGGATCAGTCTCTGGCATCTCCAGTTGAAGAGTTGAACACATGCCCAATCTGAGTTGATATTGATGGACCAGTGCTCTGACTTGGCACAAGGCAGTTCCATACATCCACATGTTTCCTATGCTGTCAGATAATGCCAGAAGATCCAAGCCATATAGAAGAAAACTTATGTTTCAGCTTCTTCCACATGGCCTGGAGCTTCTCCTGCCACCGAGCAGCAATGATTCCCATGCCACAAAATTAATGTTGGAAAAGAGCCTTATGCCAATAAATGTTGCTATCTAAGATACTTGAATAAAATATAAATAACATAAATAGAATAAATATATTTAAAATAATTTCTACATGCAAAACACATGTTATGTTCCAGAGCTGTGACCCCTCTGAGGCATTGCATATATCTGATTAATGGAGGCAAACTTTGACGGTACCATTTCAAATGTTATCCTGAACAAATATATTCAATAACATAATTTTTTTTCCTTGAAGCAATATTTAAAAGGGAGACAAAGCTGAAAATTCTGCTTAAGGTCCTTTCATTACACATTTTTCTTGTTCTTTTTTCTTTTCCTTTCAGTAACAGGAATGGTTAGGAGAGAGCAGGGCTGCATTCCACAAGGGTACATAATATCTTATGACATCCAGCTTAAGGAGAACTCATAACTCATGAATGCCATAGCTGTAAAACAGCTGAGTTAAGGGGCCATTTTTAACCTGAGATAATAAATTGTGCACCAAGACTTCACTTACTGTATTAAAAGGGCACCTTATAGCACTAGACAATGAAGATGTGATGCCACTGTGCATTCAGCTGTGTTAATATAACTCAGGCTGCCTTTATGTGCCATCAAAACACAGTATTTTTCCTTTCCCACAAAAGCATACCTGTAAATAGAAAGAAAGAAAGAAAGAAAGAAAGAAAGAAAGAAAGAAAGAGTATTTAGGAATTAAATGAGAACATACATGTGTACTCACAAAGTAGAACTAGCATATAATAGGCTGATTTTGACCATAGTGTAAGCATTTTAACTATTCAAATGGAGGGAGTTGGAACACCAGTCTCTTTAGACGCATCCCATTTTTCACCCATGGTAGAATTGTCTCATTTGTGCCTTTGGTATTTCACCTTTAAGAAATTCCCATCCATCTTGGATTCCCTTCTCTTTGAGTGTTTCTCAGTAGTTCCTTAAGCTTTTAAAATCAGCCTTCTTAAAACCCAGAGTGCTTGTCTGACTTACACTCAGCTTTCCTTTGCCTCTGTATCATGAAAGCCAGGAGGCCATGATCACTTTCTCCCACGTTTCTCCATACTTTCACTTTGTCGATCAGTTCCTCCCTGTTGGCAAGGGCCAGGTTCCCCTTGTTGCTTCCTCCACCTTCCTGGGAATGAAATTGCCAGTGAGGCAATGGAGGAATTTGCTGGACCTTTCCTTCTTGGCAGAGTCTGAGTTCCAACAGATATTGGAGTCATTGAAGTCTTCCATGACTACTATATCTCTCCTTTTGAATGTTTGGAAATCTGCTCTAGAAAGGAATCATCCAAGTCTTCGGTCTGGCTTGGAGGTCTCTAGCAGACACACCCAGTAAGGTCACTGTTGTTTCCCTCTCCTACAATTCTCTCTCCTATGATACCATATACTTTCAGTTTGCCTTCCATTCTCCAGGTCGTGTGCCCCTAGACCCTTCAGTTTCCTGCCCAGAGTCTCATAGTCCCTTGCTATATGTTGAAGTCTGTGTCTAGCAGTATCATTTGTACCCACCTGAATCAGAGTAAGGGGTTGTGGTCAGTGGGCTTTATAACACAGGGCAACTTCTCTGCCACATCGTGAATCTTTGCACCTGGAAAGCAGCACATCTCCTGGGACGTCCTGTTTGTGCAATTGTGAAAACAAATGCAGTGCAAGCACACACACACAACACAAGAAATGCAACAGAGGTGTCATGGCAGTCCAATAACAATCAAATGGACAGGAAAAAAAGGATAGAAAGAATAGATAATTATAAAGAGAGAGTTTTAAATTGAAATGAGAGTCATTCACCTAGGTAGCAGGCAGGGTTTGTCTGCGTGCATTCAACATGTGCATTCTGGGGGCTTCACTCTGCAAATCCTTTATGTGAGTCTCATGGAACATAGAAGCATTGAAAACATTCTGGATACAGTTAAAGTGCTCAGCCCTTGTGATCTCTTCATAGTTGTGCTTGAACCATTTGCAGATTTATATTGCTTTTACACACAACTTTGCATTTACGTGGATGATAGCCTGTGCTAAAAATATTTCTCTATATTTGGGCCACTACTTCTCACTGGAACTTTGAAGCATTTCCTGTTTGTTAATTTCATACTCTCTTCCCTGATGGCAGAGGTATGTTTGCTAGGTGATGCCTTCACAAGTCTTTATCACTACTGGAGATGTGAGCTCATTACATGTTACATTCTATACAGCAAAAAGTGTCTCTCTCCCATTTTTGTGAAAGTGCTGTATTCAGCAGTAGCAGTCAAAAATGCTGCTGTTAATACCCATTATTCTGTTTCCTTCCACCTGCCATAGCTGTGGGTTTTTTCCTTGTATTATTAAACTTGAATATCCCTAAAAACATAGTATTTTTTTTTTTAAAAAATGATGTATTCTCTTTGACAGACTTCCCAAGAGTACCAGAACTAATGGCATAGTCTTTGAAAGCAATCTTTTTTGATAACATAATCAGATAAAAAATTGCTTACATTATGACAAGAAGTTTTGGTTGCTTCACGCTCGACATTGTGATGCATCTTGACAGATGTTATTATGGCACACAATTTGCATTGCAACTGTTTTTGCCATGCTACAGCTTATGACAAAGTATAGATTCCCCCCCCCCCTCCAGTTGTTTCTATGGCATCGGTGGCTCCAGTCCTAATTCCATGGCTCGTTATGGTAACAGTCCCATTAATGTTAAGAACCTGGATGGTAATGGGTTAAAAAATAACAAATAACAACAGTTCATTTATTTGCTGTACAGCCGATTTGACAGCAGCATCACACAATTCCCAAGCATCCCTGACACGTACACAGGCCACTGTCATCTTCCACACCAAAGAACATGCAGCATATGTGGGGAGTTGCCAAAGGGCCTATTTAATGAAAACACCCTATGAGATACACATGGCTAAAGCACAGACAGCGAACGAGCAGGAAACATGCACACACAGGCAGCTGTGGTGAGCATGGGGCTGATAGCAGGCAGCTGACATCTGCTCCTCCACTGTGGTGTGAGAAGCAGCCCTGCTCCCACCCCACCTTGGCCACCACTGCACCCATGGGCATAGCCAGGATTTATGTTGGGGGGGGGGGGGCAGAAGCTCAGTTAGTTAAGTATTTTTCTTTTATTTACTTGATTTAGGGGGCAGATGCCCCCCCCCGGCTGCATCCACCCTAAGCACCTCCATCACCCCGTGCTGCATTTCAGCCTCTCCAGCTGAGGCAGAATTTCCTAACCAGGCTTTTTATTTTGTACTTACATTCCCCCTCTCTCCCCACATGCCTCTCAAAGTATTCCAGTCATCTCCTTTGTCATGTTTCCCCCTTCTCATTTCACATGTAAATGGATGGGTCACAATTTTTCACCCCTCTTCTCTGCCTCTTTTGCATGGTGTGGAGATATGAATGTGTATTTGTGTGTTTATGTTTGTGTGAAGGGCAAGGGCCAGAAGGTGGAGCAGCTAGAGCTGCCATATGTCCGTTTCTCCTCCCCTGCCTCTAACCATGTATGCCCCAAACTTACTCTCTTAACTCTCTCTTTTGCATTCCCACATGCTGTGCATGTTTGGGGCTGCTGGTTCAGTCAACACTATTTGTTTATTTAATTTGTGTACTACATTCATAGATCTCAGGGTGATTCACAATATAAAAATACAACACAAAAACACAAAATACATGATAAAAATAAGAACAAAAATCACAAACCAATCAACCCCCCCCCCCCCGCGAGGCAAGCAAGTGAGGACACAGACAAGGATGGATGCCCTTTGGTGGTGAGGACCACCTGAAAGTAGACTGAAGTCCACTGGTGGTCCCTCACACATATGAACTCATGTGCATTAACTCTGAGGGAATCTCCACACTTTCCAGTGCAGCTCTGATCTGTGTATCTGCAGCTTCTCACAACAAACTTGTCAAGTCTGGACATCATACTCAATACTTCAAATGTCTGTGTGCAGATGTTTGGGGTTTCTCCTTTTGTCCAGAGTTCCTTCACAAGGGTATACATGTAAAGATGTGTGCAGGATTCTGTGCATTGAATTTACTGTGGAAAACATCAGCATTAGCATTTTGTGTTTCTTCCCACAAGATATGCATGGAATTATAGTAAGTAGTAGTAGTTGTTGTTGTTGTTGTTGTTGTTGTTGTTGTTGTTGTTGTTGTTACCCACCTACAAGGCTTAGTGAACTAAAAATCTTCATGCCACCATGCTTGGTATAATAGGAGTTGTGGCTCTTCCTTGGAATCAATTTTTTTTTTGGGGGGGGGAAGGATGCCCTGTTCTGAATAGCAGGGCTTAGTCATATGAAATAATTATATAGTCTTTGCCTTTTAGTGTTATGGCATATTGGGGGAAATGTTGTCTAGCCAGCTCCAATGCAGAACAATTGTATCAATTTTTTTCTCTTTTTCACCATGACCTTTTTCTTTTAGTGTAAGAATGAATGTGCTTCAGCTAATATTATTCCTAGTTAGGCTCAAATTCTTGAGAATTCAGAGAACGTGTAAAAAGCTAATTCAGTGCCTGACAGTCAAAACAAGGCATACAACATCAACAGCTTGCATTTCATAATAAATCCTAACTACTAATGATTGTATGCTGAGAATAGTACCAGACTGCAAATATTTCACATACCCTTTCAGTCCCAAGCCAGATTTTATTTACTAGCATGGCATTTTGGTAGTCTAGTGACAAGCATCCAGTGCTTTGCTTTCCAGACTGTCCTAATTGCCACTCTGCAAGATGAGTTATGCTGCTCTCAGGCCACTAGGAGTCAGACTGTATAACAAAATTCATTGGAGACTGCCTTTAAAAACCCAATTCCTTTCTGCATCCTCGTTTGAATCTTATGTCTGAGGGCTCGCCCACACTTCTGCTACAAAGCATGGGTCCAATGAGTTTTCTGCTTGACCAGTGCTTTCTAGCCATGGGTCCGAGCCGTTTTCCCTTTGCCCCATTCCTTTCCCATGGAAACCCCACTATTTAGTGCAAACGTACATCTGAAGACAACCCAATTGTCATTTGCTCCAATTGACAACAAAGAGAGGTTTTCCCTAGGGAAAAGCAGCAGGATGAGAGGAAGTGTGGATAAGCCCTGAGCTGAAGACTTTTGTTGCCTTTAGAGACAGAGAAGAGTCGCTCAGATCACCAAAGGAGCATGTTCTACGGGTGAACACCTCAGAGTTCGTGTTTGTCTGATCTCATTACAGGGGCTGCTATTGCAAGGCCACCTTGCAGTTGTTTTTTGTCCTTCACATGCTGCACACTGCCAGCCATTTCCACCATCACTTATGTGGCCTGGAAAATCAGCATGACACAAGCTACTGTAAGTTGCTAGCCTCAGGTCTAGTCCTAGAGGATTGGTGCAATGCACCGACATTACTGCATGCTTCCTCTGTCCCCACAATTGCAACCTGGGCCTGGTGGGAAAATATAGTTCTTTTCAGGGAATGAGCAACCCATGGGACTTTGAAAAAATGTGAATTGCTACATTGGTCTTTCTGCTGTGGTATCTGGGAGCTGCGTCCACTTATAGTTAACTGCGGAATGCATCTATTGGACGCACAGATTAGCCAATTTGTTGCATTCATGCATATATATCAACAGGACCAAAGTCAATATGCATTCAACAAGCGGATGGACAAATGTAGATTATAGGATTTTATTATTTAGCAATGATGGAAGTTGTAGTCCAACAACTTTTTGAGGACCACAGGTTTCCAACCGTTTGTTTAGAGTGACCTTCATTTGGCCCAAATGCATTTGCTTCCTCAAATGAAACGAATTCTGTGCTGGCTGTGCTCTTTTCATATCCTTGATGAAGAGAACATACACTTTGCTCTTTTTAAGTTGAACACAGACTGTATATCTTTGTTTATTTGTTAGAAATGCAGAAACAGATCAATGACAGCAAAGGCAAAATTGCTTGTCCAGTATGAATTCGGAAGTAGGTATGGTATAGATTGAATGGTTTGTTCCTGGTATTTTGTTGTTGTTTTTATTACACTTTAAGAATTTCAAAGAAGCCAACAGAACAGGACCAGAATGACATACTCTGAAACCAAACTCCATATAAATTCTCTCACACTAAAACTAAATTGAGGGGAAGAAATGTTAAAATATATTGCCCTTTAAAACAACATTAATAGCATTTGCAGGCGGTAAGCAAGGTGACACCATAAATGTGAGAGGAAACTCACAGAACTTCAATAAGAGCTTCTTTGGACTCTTATCTGTCCTCTTCTCCACCCCACCTTCCCTCATCTACCTCCCTCGGTAGATTTTGTGTGAAACTGAATCCTAACATGAGACACAAAAATGAAAGTTGGCTTGCTTTCTTGTATTTATGTTTTGTGTGGACAGGCGGAGTCCCTCATATCCCGGGCGCCCCCCCATCATGTGGAATAACGACTCAAGACAACGTGCTATGGAATTAAATTGGCCACAACTTTATTATATTTTAGATGTGGGTAGACCTTGGCTCAGGCATTGGGCGTTATCCCTCCCCGGTCCCCAGCCAGGGACCTAGGGAACATCAGGGTTATCCAGTGTGTGGGGAGGATGGTCCGGCTCTGGAGAACATATGTTCAAGCAGAGATAGCTGCCCCTGTTATGACGCCACCGCAGGGGAGAGCAATGATGACCTCTCGGCATACGGTCAAAGCCTCCCTTCAGAAACCCCTTTAACGGGGAATCCTGGTATCACCACTGCAAAGAGGAAGATAGACTAAAGGATTCCACCCAAGGCCTGATACTGCCAAAGTTGTGACATTTTGCTACGGGAAAGGCAAAACCTGCCAATGCAGGGGAATTCCTTTCCAGCCCTTTAACGGCGACCTTGACGTAGCAGCGCCCACATACCTGTGAAGAAAAGGTTAACCTGCAAAATAAGACTTAACTGAGGGTGGGTAGGGTGGGAGAAGCTCTGGAGCCAAGTGAGGATTCCCAGGTAAGCTCTTCCTTACCTGGACTGGGTGTTCATCAGTATGCAGATGACACCCAGCTCTACCTCTCCTTTAAATCAGAACCAGTGAAGGCGGTGAAGGTCCTGTGTGAGTGCCTGGAGGCAGTTGGAGGATGGATGGCGGCTAACAGATTGAGGTTGAATCCTGACAAGACAGAAGTACTGTTTTGGGGGGACAGGGAGCGGGTTGGTGTGGGGGATTCCCTGGTCTTGAATGGGGTAACTGTGCCCCTGAAGGACCAGGTGCGCAGCCTGGGAGTCATTTTGGACTCACAACTGTCCATAGAGGCGCAGGTTAACTCTGTGTCCAGGGCAGCGGTCTACCAGCTCCACCTGGTACGCAGGCTAAGACCCTACCTGCCTGCGAACTGTTTCGCCAGAGTGGTGCATGCTCTAGTTATCTCACGCTTGGACTACTACAACATGCTCTACGTGGGGCTACCTTTGAAGGTGACCTGGAAACTGCAATTAATCCAGAATGCGGCAGCTAGACTGGTGACTGGGAGTGGCCGCCGGGACCACATAACACCGGTTCTGAGAGATCTGCATTGGCTCCCAGTACGTTTCCGAGCACGATTCAAAGTGTTGGTGCTGACCTTTAAAGCCCTAAATGGCCTCGGTCCTGTATACCTGAAGGAGCGTCTCCACCCCCATCGTTCAGCCCGGACACTGAGATCCAGCGCCGAGGGCCTTCTGGCGGTTCCCTCATTGCAAGAAGTGAGGCTACAGGGAACCAGACAGAGGGCCTTCTCGGTAGTGGCGCCCGCCCTGTGGGACGCCCTCCCATCAGATGTCAAAGAGATAAATAATTACCTGACATTCAGAAGACATCTTAAGGCAGCCCTGTACAGGGAAGTTTTTAGTATGTAACGCTGTACTGTTTTTAACACTGATTGGGAGCCGCCCAGAGTGGCTGGGGAAACTCAGCCAGATGGGCGGGGTATAAATAATAAATTATTATTATTATTATTCCCTCTATTGTGTGGGCAGGTAGTCCCTCCCCTACCTGGCCTGGTCTCCTTGGCAACGCTTCCCCTAGGCGGGATTGGACAACTGACTGAGGTAGGCGGAGACCTCCAGGTATCCCACCTGGGGGAAGGCGAAGCCAAGCCTGTGTTGATGGAGCCACTCCAGATCCAGGGGCTGCGTGTGTCCACGCAGAGAGCGCCCCCCGTTTTATGTGGGGAGCGGTCACTCTGATTGGATTGCTCTGATTTGCAATATGTGAAAGTGTAGCAATGATATCATCCTCATAGCAATGGGTCATCCTCTCCCATCTTTGGAAGAACTGTACGGTTCCCGTTGTCTTAGGAAAGCAAACAACATCCTGCAGGATTCATCTCACCCGGGACACAGTCTGTTTGCACTACTGCCTTCTGGCAGGAGATATAGAAACATCAAGTCAAGGACAAATAGACTGAAAAACAGTTTCTATCCAAGAGCTGTGGCCTTTTTGAATGCTGTAACTCGATAGTGTGACCTGGGAGTTTGATGGGTGTTGGTGTGGGTGTGGCTGGAATGTGGTTTGTTTGGTTGTTGTTGTTGTTTTGCTTTTGTTGTTTTTAAGGGATGGCATCCAATTTCGTTGCACTTGTGCAATGTTGCACTTGTGTAATGACAATAAAGAATCTATCTATCTATCTATCGATATGCGGTCAGTCCCCCGTCCCCCCCAAAGTCACACCAGTAGCATCTTACCTTTCCGAGGATGGATTGTATAGGAGGGAACATCCTGGGATTAACCTGTCAGAAAGTTACCATTTTTTGTGTAGTATTTCCATTCTTTTTTGTCCCTGTTTCTTTTGCAGCCCAATACATACAGATCAGATCTTCCTAACATTTATTTGTCATTGTTAGGGGAGAGGACCATAAGTGGTAGGAGAGCACATGCTTTGGATGCAAATAATTCCAGGTTCAATTCCCAGTGCATCTCCAGGGAGGACTGGGAAAGACCCTCACCAAGACCCTGGAGAGCTACTGTCAGTCAGTGTAGAGAGACAATACTGGGCTAGATGAGCCAATAATGGTCTGGCTCAGTGTAAGGCAGCTTCCTGTCTTCCTCTTGTGCAGTTGTTCTGTTCCATTTGCATTTTCATATTCATGTGCATGGCTTCTGGGGCCTAAAATGAACAGCAACATAAAAATGAGCCTTAATCTAATCTAATCTAGTCTAATCTGACTCTGTCAGATTTCAGTGTGGGTATGTTTAATTTAAGACAAAGGTGAAGAACCAGTAAACATGTAAGATGTACTCCACTCCTACTCTATCTTGCTCTTGTGATGCACACCAAGATAAAGTACTGTACTGATTTGAAGAGCAAACAATCGCTTTGACGCAAAATCAGGAGATAGCATCAGGCACCTGAAACTTCTTATTCTCTTACAATGTTACCTCTCTATGTAAACTTCTATGAGTATGAAAATCTTTAATTTTTTCCCCTGGTGTGACCTTCTGTGCTACAATATCAAAAACTTATTAAAGCAAAATAGATGGAGAATGATGTTAGGAAACCCCAAGCCTCTCAATTAGCTCAAATTTCCAAGTGATGGCTTGAGGACTCATATTGAATGCTAAGGCAGCCTCACTTATAGCTCCCTGTGATCCAGAATAATTGCACATATCATTAGCATTCAATTAACACGAGTTAAATTTCTCTAAGTACTGCTAACTTGGAAGACCCCATTTATTGATGTACTGCAATAGATTCTCCTAATTTGATGGCTACCAATGCTAGACATCTATGCTGCTTTAACTGGCCTGTAGAAATGAAATTTCTACTCCTTGTCTGCCAATTCTCTAATGAATGCAAGATGGGGCATATTTTACCATATTTAGAGTGAGAAGCTCTCATGAAAGTCACAAATGATCTCCTTGAGGTTCTTTGTTCTTAATTTATTTCATCTCTCTGTTGCATTTGGCACTGCTGGCAACCACCTTTATTTCCTCCACCAAACAAATTTCTAGCACTTAGCTATCAGTTTATCTTCTTTCTCTTTCACAGCCTCCCTTGAGGTGCTCCCTGTTTGCTCACAGCGTTTCGTAAGGTCTAGCCTTCTGCCCACTCTGAACTGGGAGTTGCTTGGCGTGACTCAGTTTCCCTGAGCACACACCAAACATTTTACATGTTTCATACATGTACTGGTGAATGAGCCAGGTGAGTCATCAGACCCACCTGAAAAGCATCCATTAGACTGAACTGGAGCCTACTGTGGATTTCCTATGAGGCAGAGCAAGACAGCAGCAGCAGGAAACAGATGCTGTTGGGTAAAGAGGAGCACTGAGCTATTAGAAGACAGACTTGTGGGCCATGCAACCTATCCTGTGCCTCCACCCCACCACCAGCTAGTCTGTTGCCCCCCACTGTGCTAGAGTGCTACAGAGTACTACAGTGGTACCTCGGGTTAAGAACTTAATTCGTTCTGGAGGTCCGTTCTTAACCTGAAACTGTTCTTAACCTGAAGCACCACTTTAGCTAATGGGGCCTCCTGCTGCTGCCGCGCCACCAGAGCACGATTTCTGTTCTCAACCTGAAGCAAAGTTCTTAACCCGTGGTACTATTTCTGGGTTAGCAGAGTCTGTAACCTGAAGCATCTGTAACCCATGGTACCACTGTATTGCCAGTGCTGAAGTTACGTTAGACTTCTGTAAATGAAATAGACATGAGTGGGTGCCATCTTGTCCTTTTGCTCAGGCAGTCCCCACCTCTCAAATTTGTCATTTTGGGGAAAAGTGATGAGCTGGTGGCAGTGACCCAACTCAATGTTTAATTAGATGAAACAGATGATCCTCTCCAGTCTGGATTTGGGGCTGAGACATGTTTCAGGTACATGACTCAATTATACTGCTAAATCTAGGATGTTCTTGTCCTATAACCTGCCTGGGTGGGTCAACTGTTTGAGTTCTGCATCTAAACTGCTCCTTGGAAGAGAATCACAAATACCATATTTACTCGAATGTAATGCACACCTTTTTTGGCCAAATTATGTTGCGATAATTAAGGTGTGCATTAGATCTGCTGGCGCATTTATATTTGCTAGCAATTTTTGTTTGTTTGTTTGTTTCAAAGTTTTGAAAATTGTGGTCGCATTAGATTCAATGGTACATTAGATTCATGTAAATACAGTAATCCCTAATGATTATTACTGGTAGTATTATTATCCTTAGCTTTTTGGCTGCAACAAACAGCAGCGGTTCTGAATCTATAGTGCTAGCAGATCTCAGTGACGGCTCTAGAACAATCCAAAACTATATGAGTTTTCAGGTGTATAAAATCTAATCCAAAATTTCTTCTGTTTCTTTGCTGTTGTATAGCATTTTTTTAAAAAAATGCCACAAGTTTTGTCCTTTTTGTTTAGTGGACTAAACGGCACATTTCACATATTTTGTGACTGCTCTGAAATGCTACAGCAAAATGCTTCCACAACTGTACATGAAGAAATGTGACGTTAGAGCATATTAATGACAGTGGGACTCCTTCCAAGTGAAATGTTTAGGAGCTGCTGTTCATTGCTCATGATAAACTGTGGTTTATTATGACATCTGAATCACACAAAATCCTCATGTCTATCATCTTGTAGTTTAGAAGCTCAAAGTAACTTTGCAGCATTAAAAGCTTGACACCTTTTCCAGTGGTTACATTTCTGATTTTTTTCTTTAATTTTTTTTAAAGCAATACATTTGGTTGTGGAAGGATTTCCCTGTCTGTGATATAACACCAGTGGACAATGTCTACTTGTTTCCTTTGTTATACATGCCACCTTTTTATAGACACAGAATAATCAATTTCTGCAGAATGCCAGTCAAGACCAGATCGATTTCACAGGCAGACAGATAATTAAGCTTTGATTAGCAGGCCATGAATGCTTCTTCAGCCTATGATATATAGCAAGGCCATGATCCATTCACTTGAAATCATCATTTCCAAGCTATTATTTGTTCTGATTGACTTTGAAACTACTTGAGAGTAAGGGTTTAAAGGCTAGTGATCTTGTTATGCAATGGGAACAGAAGGGATGCAAATCATATGCTAATTATCATACGTTCATCTGCTGAAAAAACTTTTTGATCTTTTCTTTTGATTGGCATTGCTAGCACAGGGCTTTTTTTGTCAACAAAGTAAGTGGCTTGCCTCTGAAAAGGAAAAATAAAAGCACAGGTCCTTTGCTGGTGTTTTTCCCAGACAGTAAATGGTTCCCTTCCTTGAAGGCAACTGATCTTTTCTTTCCTTTCTTTCTTCTAGCCTACATCATAAATAGACAATTGGGAAAGACATATTGCTCAGTGACTGTTTACATGGCAGAAAGAGAATCCACTTACTTTTAGTTTAAAAGGCAGCCTTGTTGCTGCATTGATTTTATCTGACTCCTGTTTGTTTGTGTCGAGTGATCTAATGTTGAATCGGAAGTGCTAAACAGGAAAGACATTCAGTAAGTGCCTTATCTCTTAGTTTGAAATGACAAGAAAGCTGGGGTTTATTTTGAAAACCCCCAAATGTGTTATCCTTTCTGAATTGTCCATTAGAAGTGCCACTGCTTTCTTGGAAGACATGTGAACATTACATTGTAGTAAATGCTGTTGGAAGGGTGGTATATTTACAATGAGAGAGATCCTGTGAATTCTCAAGACCTTTATCTGATGTGATAAATGCCACCTTTTTATCTTGTTTCTACTCTGGCAGGGGGGTGGGGTGGAGGGACTTCACCAGAAGAAACTGATAAGGTACTATCATTCTATGATGATGGCTGGACTATCCTGGTCTGCAAATAAGTTTACAGGATCACCACTGAAGAAGTGTTAAAGGTGGTGGGCCAGCCCCCCCCCCCCCGGCACTGCCTGGATGAACTGACCACAAGCCTTGGTGCCAAATCCACGACTGCCTCCCCATATTGTGTACCTTATTTATTTTTGTTGGATTTATACCCTGCCTTTCTAGCGAACTGCTCAAGGCAGCTAATGATCCAAATCAACATGTGGAGGACATTAGTGATGGAAACTTGGAGAGCTGGATTTGCCTTCTCCCTTGGTTACAGTCCTGGGAACAGCTGTGGCAGTGGGGGGAAACCTCACACCTCTTAACTCTGAACAGACATTTGAGGGCTATTTTGCAGTCCTTGGGGGGCTGAATTTGGCCCTTACATCTCCAGTTGCCGAGTCTACTGTACTCACTGAAAATGAATTACCGGTATATGAGCGAGCGTTTACTCTGTGACTCAGAGCAATTTCTAGTCAACATCAATCACTTCAGTCAGTTTTGTCAGTGCTATAGAGATGGGCCCATGTGGCTTTACTAGACTGATTCAAAGTGGCTCGATAAACTGTAATTTCTCTATATTTTCCATGTACCTTTTAGAAAGTTAACCTACAATAATTCTAGTGCTGTGCAGCTGCAGTACTCATACAATGCATATGCTTATACAAGGAATTTGGAGCCTCTAGGCAGACAGTGGGGGAGTCTGGCAGCAAAGCCAGCTAATTGTCCCCCTTCACCTCTGCCTTGTGGGAAGGAATATCAGGTGCCAGGTCCTGATCCAGTTAGGCTGGTTGTTTCGGAGTTGACTTTGATTGTATTGTACTTCATGTATCCACTGTTATTTTATAAAAATGTTCAGCCAAATGGCCTAGACGGTGCCTTAGAGGTTGGGCACCTTTGTAAGCTATTGGACAAGCAAGGCAGAGTGGGAAAATCCTTGGCACCAATGGGTGCATTCCTAAGGTGGTCTGAGGAGGGGGAGCAGGGCTTGGACCCTATATAAGGGACAATCTACTTTTCCTCCAGCCTCTTAGTTTGCAGCAGCTCTCGCTCTCCCTCCCTGTCACCCTGTGTGCTTTGGGGTCACCACTAGGGGGGCAGGTAGGATTTTTCCCCAATCCGCATTTTGGATTGCAAAATGCAGATTGGGAAAATTTACCTACTTCACACTCGATAGCAGGACAGATTGCTGGTTGGTCTGTTGTGTTGTTCAAATAGGTTCATCGTCTAGATTTGGTCACTTTTGGCAGTTTAGGTGTGGGAAAAGAAATAGTTTGGTTTAGCCTGGTGACACCCTTTAGGCACTTTTCAGGTGATGGCTCAGCCCTGAGGCTCACTTCTTGGACTTTGCAGTTAAGAGGGTGAGATAGGGGCCTCCTTTGAGGCCAAACTCCCTCATCCACCTGGGGTTCTGAGGTCCTGGGGGTTGATAAGGTAAGGTCTCCCTTCCTCACCTTCAGGGTGTGGCCCGGGAATCGGGGCAGGCTAGGGAGCTGTGTCCTAATTCTTTAGGCAAGGGCAGATTTTCCAGTGGTTATAGTTATACAGTGATGTTAGTCCCCCCCCCCAATAGCCATCCCCCTCTGGTGATTTTAATCTAAGGTCTAAATAAAAGTAGCCCAGTTCAACCCCAGTTTATGTGCCTGCCTATCAGGGCACAAATGTTGTAAGTGCTTTGAGGACTCTAGTAGAGAAGTGGGATATTTGTTGTTGTTTACTCGTTTAGTCGTGTCCGGCTCTTCATGACCCCATGGACCAGAGCATGCCAGGCACTATACATCTACTAAATAAATAACTAATGAAGCACCAGGGGTATATTGACCCTTTTGAGGGCCTGCCCACATGTCAGTGTCTTCTGGACAGTTGTGTTGACTGGAATTATCAGCCAAAGTTACCATGACCCTAAACTATGTGTCCTTTCTATGTTATTAAGATAACTCAAATTACTATAAAACTTCTCACAATTTAGTTGTATGGCAAGTTATTGCCCAAAGATGGAAAGGCACTGCCAATATTCCTGTGGAGAAATATTGCTATTTCTGAAAAGGTGACCTACCACCTGAGAGCACTGAAGGGTGAGACAGAGCCTAAGATTTTGGAGCAGTTTGGTGGACTTTCATTATGCATGTGAATAAACAATCTCTCAGAGGCCTCGTGTCAGCTAAATATTAATATATTTGAATATAGATATAGTATGTTATTGGTCGTTTCTTTGTTTCCTTGCTTTTTTGCAACTTATATTCTTCCTTTTGCAATTCTGCAATTTTTACTATACACCCTCAGCCTGCAAAATGATGGAAGAGTTGGTTTACACATTTTTCCTGGGTTTGTTGTATTACTTTGTTTAAAAGTGCAATAAATAAAGAAAATTAAAAAATGAGTAGGATGATCAAGAAAACCAAACTGAGGAATTTCTGGAATTTGTCTTTGATTTGACTTGCCTTAACAGATGAACATGATAATAATGGTCATGCTATCCCGAGGTACAAAACCCATGATACAGTGGTACTTCAGGTTAAGTACTTAATTCGTTCCGGAGGTCCGTTCTTAACCTAAAACTATTCTTAACCTGAAGCACCACTTTAGCTAATGGGGCCTCCCGCTGCCGCCGCGCCGCCGGAGCACGATTTCTGTTCTCATCCTGAAGCAAAGTTCTTAACCCGAGGTACTATTTCTGGGTTAGCGGAATCTGTAACCTGAAGCGTATGTAACCTGAAGTGTATGTAACCCAAGGTACCACTGTATATTGCAACACTTACTGAACCTGAAGGTGGGTTCCATTGTACACTTGTGATCTTGAGACCGTTGACAATATAAGACAGTGAGGATCAGTGTTTTAACAGTGCAGCCCTATCCATGCTACTCAGAAGGAGGCCCCACTAAATATGTGTGATGGGATTGCAGCCTAAAAGGTTAAAGCCGATTGTCTCCATACAGACATGCAGCCAAATTTGTTCTCTAGTAGCTGTCCTTCAGGTGGTCCTCATTTTCCCATCCACTCTGAAACTAGTCTGGGGGAATAGACCAGTTTGCAGCTACTCAGAGTGCTTACTGTATTGACTGGGACTGTGAAATTGATTGATCATAAATGCTACAGGTTCATTATGCAATGTGGCGTGTATTATTTAGAATCCAGATGCTAGAACTGTAAATACAGCTGGTTTTCCAGCTGGCCGAGTACCTCCATTGTTTTCAAAGGAGGTATATTCTCTGGGATTTCCAGTAGGAAATCAAAGAGAGAAAGCACACTTAAAGCTGGAAGATAAGCCACATAGGTTAAGGTTACCAGCTTTTTTTCATTGAATCCGGGGACACTTTTCAACTTCAGTTGAATTCAGTGGATTTTGTCAGGGGACTGATGTCTAAATCTGGGGTCTGTCCCCAGGAAACGAGGACGTCTGGTAACCTTAACATAGATGGCATTCAAACTTGGTGTGAAAATATCATGTATGAACATAATTTGAAGGCACCAGTGATGGGGAGAGGTGTCATTATTGACCATCAAGAGACTGAGTAAAGTCTATTTGGTTTCACATTGTAAGGAACTTGCAGTGTGGGTGGGATATCCTGGAGGGCTCCACCTGGATGAGCCTCCCAATTCTATATTTTAGTTCACACAGTGGCCTTTCCCCCAGCACCTGGTATTTGGAGGTATGCATAGGGTTGCCATATTTCAAATACTGTATTTTCTGTGTATAAGACTAGGTTTTTAAATTAGAAAATAATGTTTAAAATTGGGGGTCATCTTATACACAGTTATATCCCCCCCCCCATTTTCCTAATTTAGAGTCCCCCCCCCAAGTACACAGAAAAATATGAGCTTTTTTTAACCCCCCCCCCCAAACTGTTCAGCTTCTCTTTTTCAGAAATCCCCCCGGATGTCAATTCCACATTTGAAATTCCACATAGCTGCCAACCATATGCATAGCTGTCACTGGACCCACCTGATTTAAACCTTGCTACCCTGTTTTCAATACAGTGGGTTTTCATCATGGTTTTTTTATATATATAAAAAAAGATAAAATGATACACAAACCAAGGTTGCATTCAACTAAATTTTAAACAGCATAGATTGTGGCTTCTTTGCTCTTTTCCCAGTCATCCTCTGCTATGCTGGGCTAAGCCATGGTTTCGCATGTCATATCTGCTGAAACCGGATTCACAGTTTAGGTCTTTCCAGGCTAAACATGACTTTGTGAACAATATTTGTTCTACAGTTTGGCTCATAGTTTGTCTGGCATAGGTAAGCCATGAGTGCAGATTTGTATGACATGTTAAGCCAAACCATGGCTTACCACAGTGCAACATCAGAGCAACCAGTGAGGAGCAAGGGAACTGTGATCTCCTCTCCCAGAGCCCTCACACTTCCATGCTAAACCATGATTTGGCCTAGCATGCCGTGCAAACCATTGCATGCAATTAAATGACTTTTTTAAAAAGAAGAAATATCAACTGAAATTAGGTCCATTTTTAAAAAGGGTGCAATCCTACCACCTTTAGGAACAAATCCCATCAAACTGAATGATGCTTACATCTGTATAGCCATGTATAGGATTGTGTTGTAATGGTTTAGTCCAGTGTTTCCCAACCTCTTTTGGGCAAAGGCACACTTGTTTCATGAAAAAAATCTCGAGGCACACCACCATGCCAGATGGGGAAAGGTCACTTTTTACTTATGTAAAAAATAAAAATAAAAAAAAATAGTAACAGCATAGAAGGTAATGGTTAGGCTAGCATCCCTCTTCCAAATATGCTAGGTTTTTATTTGCAGGGACTGTTCTACATGGGAAAGCATTCAGCACTGTCATTCTCCCATCTGCCATCTGAATTGGTACTATTCTGGGTCAACTTACTCTGCTGCATGTGTAGATGAAAATGGCACCAAGTGTGTGTGTGTGGGGGGGCAGAACAGGTTTCAGATACAGGATATTAAGCATACACGTACTTCAGATTGAACTGGTTGCTTGCTTTGCAAGTTTTCATTTCCCAAATGACTGCCTTGGCAAGCGCAATACCTACCAGGCTCAACGCCGGTCTCGCGCTGCCGCTTCCCGCGCTCTCAAGGACCCGGGAGGAGGAAGGCGTGAAGGGAATCCCGAAGGCGCGAAAACCTCGTGCATGCGCAGGCCTTCCGCCTGCGACAGCCCAGTAGGCCGGCCGAAGCGAGCGGCGATGGGATGTGGGAGCTCGCTCGCTCGCCGCCCCGCGTGTGCCTATGTGGGGCACGTTACAGCCCCGTGACGTCAGCGCCACGCAGGCAGCCAGGCAGGCAGACGGCGAGAGCCCCGCGCTGGGCGGCCTCTCCTCGCCGCCGCCGCCCCGCCTCTCGCCGCCCGACTCGCCCGCCTCCCTCCAGGCAACATCTCGCGGCACACCAGGCAACGTCTCGCGGCACACTAGTGTGCCGCGGAACACCGGTTGGGAAACACTGGTTTAGTCTGCCATGAAGTGTTTGTATTTGGTCATATATTTAACAATAAATTTTGCAGGCAAAAAAAGCAGATAGAAAGCAAACATTCTGGAAGATACTAGGGTAAAAAACTCAAGATATAGTCTCTGAGGATGAGCCAAACTAAGAAAGTGGGTCAGCTTCATAACCAATTATTATAGATATAATGTGTAAGTCACCACAAATACCAAATGAATAAGGTCCACTTGAGTTATTTGTTTCCACGCTATGGAGAGAATAACCCTGCTATTATAGTTGTAGGAAGGAGAGTTCAGCCTCCTGTGGACTGAAATGTCGTCCCAATCTGCAATTGGGATCTCAAGGAATAGAGGTGTGTTGGATACGTGTTGTTTTTAAACAAAGCAGAAGCATATTGTGTTCCACAGGTCTATCATTTGCCCTCATCTGGATCTTCAGGCCCAGTAATTAGGGGCTAGGATGAAAACATCACCGGTCACATTGTGCAGTTGAGGATGCTGCTATGGATTGCTTTGGCTAAACTGCTGATTTGGTTGTCAGTTGTGGCTTGTTTTCTTTGTATTTATTGTAGTTTTTTAAGGCCCCCCTGTCCACTTCTCCTCTGCATGCTGTTATAGTATGATAGCATAAAATGCAAACTCTCTACACCCTGATGTTCCTTTGATGACAGGCCTGCTTTCATTGCCTTGTATAAGCTGGCATGTCCGTGATGCTGTTTTTGTACTGCATACAGGGTGTATTTTAATTTGTTCTGTAATTGAGATTCACCTCAGTGTGCATCTTCACAAGGAGAGTTAAGTAGATAAATTTTTCCATCTTTTTGTCAACCTGTCATCCCACTTAGAATGAGATGATAGAAGCCACAGGAATATAAACACTGTCATAATTTCATGTTTCCAAATGAGTCAAGCTAGGGAAGGTGAGGAGGATTCAAATAAAACCTTCCTGATAATTTGCCTTCTGGGATTGCATTACCGTCAAGATCAAATCAGAATATAAGAAGAGAAGGTGAAGTTAAGGGTTGTTGTTTTAAAATATAGTCAACAGCTCTGTAATGTCCACCTTGTCCACACTGCAGGGAATCTGTTTATCTCACTTCTTCTGTTTTCTTAAAAAGAGTTGAAATGATTAGTTATAACCTTCTATATTTTGCTTATACAAGGACAATGTAGATCACAAAAAATAATATGTAGAAGAGGACATATTTGACTTGTTAGCTGTCTGCAGACCCAGGGCCGGATTTAGTTTTGATGAGGCCCTGAGCTACTGAAGGTAATGGGGCCCTTTATATAGCAGGCGGGGCCCATGACTTACATCATAGGAGCCTACACAACACAAAACACTGTTGCTGCATGTAGGTTTTATTTTATTTGTTTTTTATCTTACATTTTTGAAATGTACATCCAGGTTTTTTTGGGGCCCCCAAGAGAGTGGGGCCCTAAGCTATAGCTTGTTTATAGTACTCAGGTTAAGTACTTAATTCGTTCCGGAGGTCCGTTCTTAACCTGAAACTGTTCTTAACCTGAAGCACCACTTTAGCTAATGGGCCTCCTGCTGCTGCTGCGCCGCCGGAGCACAATTTCTGTTCTCATCCTGAAGCAGAGTTCTTAACCTGAGGTACTATTTCTGGGTTAGCGGAGTATGTAACCTGAAGCATATGTAACCTGAAGTGTATGTAACCTGAGGTACCAGTGTATGTAAATCCGGCACTGTGCAGACCTGTTCCTTTGCTAATATGTGCAATATGGAGGGGTGTATGTCTCAGGTACCCAATTCACATGGGATAGGAACCTGTGTATGCTGTACTGGAAGATTCAAGAGTTAGCAGGGGTTGGGATAATAATGCTGTTACCCCCCTTTTGTTCTTCTCCTTCCCTATAGGTCCCCTTTCCCCTCTTTGTTCCTGTATCACCTCTTCCCCCTCTCTTGCACCTGCCAAACCTGGCTTAGCTCCCACTCTCCTTACCTTCCTTTGCTGCCTTCACTTATGCACGTGTTTGTTTATTTAAGATACAGTATGTATTTATGGGCTGCTTTAAAGAGTAAAAACTCTCTCAGTGTGGTTTCTATAAAAACAATGTGTCAGCACACTTATTTCAAAGCAAATCCCATCCAAATAAAAACAACATATCTTAAAGCAAACATGGTGGCCGATGGAACAGAGACATCCCCAGACAGCGGTGTGCAATAAACATGCTCAAATTCTTCACCTTTCTTGCTGTGGGTGTCTCACACTATTTGACTCCCCCTGCAATTCCCCCCCTCCCCTGTCACCCTTTATGATGTCATTACACAGCATTGGGATGGTGTCGTATTGTATATTATATCCAGTGCAAGTAGTGTTATTCCATTTATAGTGCAGTTTGTGTGGGGTTTTTATTTTCTTTCCATTCTCCAAGGAGTGTGAATGCTGACTCAGCAGGTGGGGAGATTTTTTTTTTACAAAAGTGTTTCACTGATGTACAAGGCTTGTGTTCAATTTCTGCCCAAACAGTGAGAAAAGTTGAAGTTATAAAAATTATGACATGCGTTGTTTTATTTAATTGTATTATGTTTTCCCTCTCAAATAATTGAGCATAATAAAAAGGAATAATATGAATGCTCACACCTTCCTTACTTTCCTGTGTGTATAGTATAGTCTGTAAAATGACTCAACCGTAGCTATTTAAACACATTCAAAGTTCTGAAGGGATCGTGGAATCATAGAATTGTAGAGTTGGAAGGGATTCCAAGGATCTTCTAGTCCAAATGATTCTCTTCCTCAGCTCCCCCTCCCCCAAATTTCTTTCTCCCACAGTTGCAAACCCACAGGGGATCCTTGTCTTCTGCTTCACTGGGGAGAGCCACAGATTTTCCAACTCTTCCTTCTCCCTGCATCATGTTGTAAATGAGCCTTCTTCCCCTTTCCCCATGAAGCTGAAGGATGGAGCATGTAGCTGCCATTCACTTTTTCAACTTTCTCCCCGGCTGAAACCCAGACATGCTGGGAGACTGGGAGCCTCAATGGTGCCCCCCCCGGAGGCTTCACCCGGGGCAGAAACCCTGGCTAGACCCTCCCTAGCTACGGTTCTGCCCCTCCCCAAGCACTGAAGGAAGCTCCATCACCCTCCAGCCATACACTTTGACTTTTCGGACACAGACATCCTTCAAGACCCATCTAACAGGGTACTCTGATATCACTGCTACAAGATGAGGGTGAGTCACCACTTCACACTTTCACCAGAAATTAGACGAAAGAATTCCACCCAAGCCCTGAGTTGCCAAAGTTGTGACTATTGCTATGGGGAACGCAAATACAGCAACCATTAAAACCATAGCTGCAGATATTGGAAGAAAAAACTTTAAGAAAACCAACACTCAAGCAAAATGGTGAGAGTGGGATGGGTGGGTGATGCTCCCAGCCAAATGTGCTGCCAAGGGCAGATTCAGCCAATTTATAAAAGGTGGGAGCGGACCTGAGTGAAGACTGCTGCACTCAGGTCCGCCCCCTAGCACCCCCCCCCCAGTATGTCGCGGATTGGTGCAAACTCAGACTTGGCCCAATGGGGGCTCATGATGCTGCATGGTTGGCCTGGGGAAGAAGCTAACAACCACAGCCATGATGGCATTACTTTGGGGGCAGCGGAGCCACCATGATGGGCCATAACCACTGCCCACCTTCAACTGGGTAAGTGGCCATTATATAACTTTGCTTTTAAATGAAACTTGGATTCTTTTTCCTTACATATTTTCTTGTAAATGGAAATCAGTGATGACCTGAATATTTGCTTTCTTTAGAAAACGTTAAACCTTTAACCATATTTTGCACCAATCTGCTCAGCATCTCCTGTGCTTCCAGCCACTAAATTCTCTGTTAGGAGAGCCACCAGATGAGTTCTTGCTCTCAACAGTTGCTCTTGGAGGTTTTCTATTTCATTGAATAGTAGTCAAGGGAGCATGGCAACTCTTAGGAAATGGGCTTCTCTTAACTACATAAATGTCATCTTAAAACAATGACACATAGGAATATAAAGACTGAAGTATTTTTGAATGTTTAATGGTGGGTGGAAAGCTCATAATGCCTCCTCTCTTTGCCACAAACTAAAATATAATATTTTACTGTACAGTAATGTTTTTATTTTTATCCGCTTTGAAGGTCAGCCTTTCAAAATGTGTTCTCTTACTCAGCACTGAATGAACTAAGGTTAAATGCCCTTCTCTTGCATCTTGAATTACAAAGCTTCTGTAACTTATTGAGGAAGCTATTATGATGAACGAGGTCCATTACATTACATTTTGATTTTTTTTAATGTAGCTGTTGTAATGATAAGCCCAACAGACACTGTGTGAGTATTAGAGTTCTATAAGGTAAATGTTTTACAGAGTTTTATATGCAAGCCAGGTCTTGTTTTCTGCTGGACTGAGGTTCACTAATAGTTGGCAAAAGCTTCTCACTGAGAAGTGTGGCTCAGTTCTTCCTATGCTGCTGAAGCCAGCACATAATACCGTCAAAGGATACAAGGAAGCCCTTGTTTTTATACTTGCCCAAAGCACTTTTGAAGGCCACCTGCAGCAGAGATTAGAGCACTCTGCTTCCCATAGCTTCCTACATCTGCCTGCAGCTTTGAAGATACATGTTGCTTGGCAGGTACAACCTAGTTCCAACTTATATTGTGTATTCCAACATATTCTCTTTTCAAGTCAGTTTATAGCCCTTAAATCATAGCAACATCAACAAGGAAAATAGCTGAGGATTCTTACTTGCCTGAGCAAGGACTCATATGCAGACTGCTTTGGGCTCATTCAACACATGGCAAAATTATTCGAGCTGGAAGCCTTTCTAAGGATGCAAAATAAATGTGCTTCCTTGTACAGGAAATCCTCTAACTAGCTACTTTTAGACGAAGCTGCCTCTTCCAAGACAATTTTTGGTTCAAAAAGATTTGTGCTAGGTGAGCTGCAAGGATGGAACCAGGGAGGGTAAATGCTGCACTTAGAGATGTCCCCTAAGCCTAGCTCAGTAACAGACTTCCCACATTCTTAAAAGGTTGCCTCCCAGAAGGGACAAGTTTTTAAGGCTCTTGTGGAGCATTTCACATCAGGAAATAATGCATTTTAAGTTTCCTTATGTTGTCGTTGAGCGGATGTGTTACTTGCGTCTTTCACACTGTTAAACTTTTGTTTTGTTTTGTGATGGTCTGGTGACTAGACACCAGTGACAGATGCTGTGGTGGGGCAGAGGTGTTTACCTGACCTCCAGGCAAATCAGTTGCTGCTACTTACTGGGAGAGGAAGTAGTGAGACAGTGGCAAGGTTGGTGCTGTGTAAATGCATCGGCTGAGCTGATTTAATGCTCCTGCTAGGCATTTGCACTGTGCCATCCTCCCTGCAAGCTCTCCAATCCCTCTCTCCTTCCTGGTAAGCAGCAGCAGCAGCAGCTCGCTTACTGAGCAGGTCAGCTAAGTGCTTCCATCATGCTGTTTGCTGCTGCAAATAGCTACCAATAAACAAATCTGAGCATCCCACATGCTTCTCCCACCAGATTGAAATCCAGGCTGGAGAAAGCTCCAGGCTTCCATCCTCCCCCAGCTTCCACAGCCCCCTCAGCCACCTGTCCACCTCACCTGCCCAACCTTTCCCTTACATTCAAGTAAGAAGTAGAGAAGGTTGCAGTAACACTAAAGCAGGGAGAAGGAAGGGTATTGTTGTTGTTGTTGTTGTTGTTGTTGTTGTTGTTGTTGTTGTTGTTATTCCCTTTTACTCATATGCAGCATTTCAGACCAAAAAACGGTGGTCCTTTTCAAAACCTACTCCCATTGCTGTAGTTCTTAAGAAGCCTCCAGTTCCTATCATTCCCAGTCCTTCCACCCTGTAGAATGCAAATCTTCACCCAAGTAATAAGATGAAGTTGGTTTTAACAGATCAAGCTGCAGCCTATTTTCCACTGAAATATCTGACGGCTCCCAGCCCTTTCCTACATTGCGGCCACATATGAGTGAGAAAGCCTTGTTTGTACATGAGGGTCTCTTGGTAACATACACTTGAGATCTCTGGACAGCAGCCAAAGGGAGGACACGTTTCCAATATCCTTCATACTCAGGAACAAATCACAGAAGAAAACTTAGGGTCATCTCCATTTGGCTCTTTAAGATTAACAAGAATAATTATAAAGTTGTTTATCTCAGCCTATAGTCCAACAAAGCTGCCTCCATCATCTAATTTAGTGCTAACATTTAAGGTTTTATGTACAGGGGTCGCCTGGCCTCTAGTCCTGGAGTGGAAGATGCTATTGAATGAGGAAGCTACCCAGTTTGTGTTCAATTTACTGGCTCTGTGACTTAATCACATATGTCTTCTGGATCATACGAATGTCATATTTCTGTTACCATAGAATATATATATATATATATATATGCTTTCGTAGATTTTCACGGGTACAGGAATGCAGGTTTTGGTGTCCTCGGGTGTCCTCGGGTGTCTTCCCGTTGGGTGTCTTCCCAACTTTTACACGGGAAGACACCCGAGGACACCAAAACCTGCATATATATATATATATATATATATATATATATATATATATTCTTTTTAATAGGGTTATTAAGACCCTTCACATTCAGAGAGGCACACTTAATTTGCTTGAGTCATCATTATTCACATACCACTTTAACGTTCTGTTAGGCCTGTTCAATTGATGTTTAAGTGAGAGCAATATATCTGGGAGAAAGGTGGTGTGTGTATGTTGAAGCAGCGACCAGCGGTGCTGTAACTCACACTTTGTTACCTTTGTTTCTCCCTGTGTGGCGCACAGGCTAGACCCAGTTACAGTTTCTGGAACATTGGCTGCACAGCAGTAGAAAGGCCCTCAACCTAAAGATATCCAAGTGAGGCTATTAGGCCCAGTGGCATTGAATTCATTCTTTATAACAGGAAATCTGCATCTGTTATTACCTTTTATTGAGCAGAAGGTTTTAAACTATTCCACAGCTCTTGCAAAGGCTTTTTAAAAAAAAGCCCCGAACAGACTTAACTAGATGTGAAATGATGTTGAGCTTGTCTTGGGAAGAATCACATGCATACATTATCCATTTCTAAATGAAATGAGTGGTGTATGATGTCTTGAAAGGATAGGAGCATGCCAGACCACACTACAATTAGGGTGTACTATAAGTTGTCAGGTTCTAGCACCTGGGAAGTCTGGGTGCTGGCTGAATCCCAGGCCTCATCTGCACTATACATTTAAAGCAGTATGATACAACTTTAAACAGCCGTGGTCTCCCTCAAAGAATCTAGGGAACTGTAGTTTGTTAAGGATGCTGAGAGTTGTTTGGAGACCCCTACCCCCCCCCCCAGAGCTACAATTCACAAAGTGATTTAACAATCAATTGGTCTTCTGGTGGATTGTAGCTCTGTGAGGGTAGGAGGGGGTCTTTTTTCAAAGCCCTTGACAAACTACAGGCCTCAGAATTCTTTGGGATAAAGCTATGATACTGCTTTAAATTTATAGTACAGATGGTGCCCAAGTGAAGAAAAGAGGAGGAAATTGCAGGTATTTGAATAAGTTGAATAAAATTGAATAAAGGATCCACACGTTTTGGAATAATCATTTAGGGGCAATTTTAAGTGCCACTTATCACTATAATGAGAATTGATACTTTAAAAATGTCCTTGGTGAAGGATTACTATGTAATGCATTAGACCTGCATTAAACTTTTATTCAAGCACCTGAAATTTCCCTCTTCTTTTTTCCAGGCTAGTGGTGGCTTCCTGGTTGTTCTGATCATTGTTCTGTCAGTAGAAGTAGATCAGAGGAAGGGCCATGGTCTCAAAGTGGCAGGGATCAGATTCCAAAGCAGGCAAGTTTGAAGGTAGCAAGAGGATCAGGAGGATCAGGAGGGCCAGAAGTATCTACTCAGAACTGGCAGAGGTCAAGATCTAAAACATCATTCAGTAAAAGATAGCAGTAGATAAGTAAATGTTAAGAGAGGAGTCCCTCAGATTAAGACGCATGCTCTGAGACCAACATTTGGTGGATCAGGATTGGCCCTTGGGATCAGCTGACAATGCTCAGGCATGCTAATACTGCAGGCTAGATGGTGACCTCAAAGTACAGAACTTTGCAGCTCAAAAATAATAGCAGCTAAAAAAAAATTGTCGCAATTTTCTAAAGATGTCTGCCATGGACTGCAAAGAGCACCACCCACAGCAGTATTTAGATGTTGTTGTTAATCTCTTATTGATATTTATTAGTGTTATTATTAGTGCTGTGTTTTGTCCCTGCTTTCCTGGTGTTTGAATCATAGAATCATAGAATCCTAGAGTTGGAATAGACCACAAGGGCCATCGAGTCCAACCCCCTGCCAAGCAGGAAACACCATCAGAGCACTCCTGACATATGGTTGCCAAGCCTCTGCTTAAAGACCTCCAAAGAAGGAGACTCTACCACACTCCTTGGCAGCAAATTCCACTGTCGACAGTTTGTCCTTGCAGGAGTTGAGATTTGCTACAAATTTGTGTTTATAGGTACTTGTACTATTTCCACATTTTGTAATAGGCACTTACTCACCAGTGTCTTGGAGAGTGTAGGTGTGTGCATGCACACATATAGTTTAAGTTTGTAACACTTAAATCCGGAAGTAAAGTTCAGAAAGAGCCTGTCAAATGGATATCAATTTTGGCTACAGAAAGGCATGATCGAGTAACAGTTACAAATTAGGCCCAGGAACCTTATGGAAGCAAAAGCAGTAACTAATTAAATAATAATGCCATGTTGGTTTTAGGTAGTGCACATAATTAGCTGCAGACAGCATTGCTTTTGTGAAGTGTGTTTTGTTTATGCTGATAACCCATCATGCATCTAACTACCCCAGTTTAAATTGGTTGATCTTGGAGAACAGAGTGTTATATCAAAAAAATACATTCAGTTCTTCTAGAGAGGCAGATGACAGCCATCTCACAGTGATAGTTTTTTCAGAATGAAATGCCAGGAGCCATGCAAATTCATGTAATAAACTATTTGACATCTATTTCCTGTCTCTTTTTCACATGTAATACACACACACACACACACAGAGAGAGAGAGAGAGAGGGGGGGGGGGCAAAGAAAGAAAAGGTGAGAAGAGAGAGAAAACCCAGTTCACATTAAAAATGCAATAGCTATCAATACATCCATTTTAATTTAAACATAAAAATTGATATATACCACCCAAATGTCCGAATAGGTATTAACACAAAGTTGATACTAATAAAAATGTATTAAAACATAGCCAGGGCAGTGAAGTCCTCAGACCATTGCGTAATAGATGGGGTGTGTTTGTCCTTCCATGTGAGTACAAGTCCCTTGGTGACTATAAAAGCTAATAAAACCCACTTTTGTTGTCCTGCCATTAATCCCCATACTACTGGAGTATAATTTAAAAGAGGTTGAGAAGAGGTTGGACAAAAGGTGCAGGGGAAGTATATATTGGGTTTGGCAAGAAGCCTTGGTGCAAAAGGGTCTGGAAGGATTAGGCTGTAGCTAATAGGAGAGGCTTCAGGGGATGAGAGAGAGAGGAGAGAAGGTTGATTTGGGAGGCAGGAGTTTGAGAAGGAAGCTCATTGTAAAGCCAGATAATTGTGTGTATGTTGTTGCTGTTTGCATCTGTGTGTCTTGAAAGGCATTTGAGTATGCCACCAAGGGCAAAGTCAAACCGCTGTGTTTGCAGCACCGAAGTGATCTTCCCAGAGTGGAAACCTGGGCAGTGTGCATTGAGGACTTGGGCTGCCCAAACATTACCTACCCCTCTCAGCCTTACTGATGTGGTCCAAAGGAAAGCAGAACAAGATGTTTGGCACTAGCTTGGCTGAAGGAGTTGCTGGAAAGAGGCTTACAAGGCGCCATCTAACCATCTTCGGGGCTCCAGATTTGTGTAGAGTTTACTCCTGAGCCTTGTGTAGAATTTACTCCTGAAGGATCAGAATTTTCCTTCTCCTAGTTGGGCTACCTTCCCAGTTTGATGAGCCAGCCACTCAAAGCCATTCCTGGGGTTTGGCCACTGTTGCATGCTGGCAGCTCATAGGAATTACACATGAGAGCTGTGTTGGGTGAGGACCAAAGGCTGAAAAACTACTCCAGAAGGAGCCCTGAGGGCATTGTTTATCAATGAACCTGAAAGAGATGTGGAAATGTGCTTTATCTTTAATTACAGAAAGGAATCTGGTTTTAGGTCATGAGAAAGTAAAACCATCCACTTACTCCCTTTGCAACAGGGTGAATTGTGTTTGATTGGAACCTGGATGACTATTAACATCCTGTGATTCAGATGTACTGAAGGATAGATTTTCCCAGGTATGCAGCCATGTCTTTGACACTGCTGTTGCCCTATTACCAAGAGCCTCACTGACATCAATGCCACTTAGGATTGAATCTGCCTCCCATGGCATCTATAAGCATGTGGATGCTGGGCCCAGTAGACTCAGATCAATCCCCGCCCCACAACACAATTAGTTTAGGGTTGCCATATGTTGAAGAGCAAAAAAGAAGACACATTTGCCGACTTCTACTTTTAACTATGGATCGCTACAACGACTCTACCCATGAAAAAGATGATGTGTCCTGGAAAAAGAGAGAACATATGGCAACCCTACCTTGAGTGTTCTCCTTTCCCCCCATTTAATTGATTAATCAGACTGACTTCTCTCCCTCCCACCTGCTCTGTCTTGGAGCCTGACTTTCCTGCCCCCACCCTATTCTCCTTGGATGGCTGACTTAGGAGAATGAGTTAGGTCCAGAGGTAGAATCTGTTGCATGTTGGCACCATGGCCAGGTCTTGCACTGTCTCTTGAAGGAGCTACCACAACTAAGAAAAACTAGTAGCCTGCATCACCACCCAGGCAAAACATCATTCTTGCTGTACTGAGCAGGCTATAAGACAGGACTTACTTCTTAGTAGCCTGACCCAGAAATAATTTTTTTCCTTTAGATGTATTAGCTTTTGTGCATTATATGCAGATCTAAAGAAGCTTCAGTAATCATCTAAAGTTCATAGAATCAGTTGGCTAGAATTTCTTTAACCAGGTGAGAGCCCTTTTGCAGTTTAATTTTGAACATGTCTGAAGTCAGTATTTGAATCTTGCTGTGCATCTTCTCTTCCCACCCAACCCCTGGAATCTCCCCACCCTTATCTGAAGTGGCAGCCTTGCTTGGGATAGGATTTTTTCCAGCTTAGTATTTCATGTAAGATGCTATTAGTCCAGCAAGTAAATACATTTCCTACGTGAAAAAGATAATTTTGCCCCAAACCAAGTATCTTAAAATAGAAGCAAGTGCTAAAACTAATGGTTCTTCTGGTTTTTTTTTTATTTGCAGCAGTCATAAAAGCTAGTTTACTGCCTTTGCCACCGCATGCTGTGCTTGCAGTTTAAGTTCAGTGTCTTTCATTGCTGAAAAAACTTAATGGCATCAGTGACACCATGATCCTGTCACAAGATTTATTATCTTGGAAATGAGAGACAAAACAAAACTTAATGCAGAAGGAAACAAAATGGGTAATGAGAATATTTTATAGACCATAGTTTCATTATTCCACACCTCGTGGCTTAATCAGACAGTTTAATGTAAAAAGAAAAAAAGGTCAAATGAGAAGGACATCTGCCATATGAAATAAGGACACCAAAGAGGTCAGAATATAAAAGGGACATACATGTTAAAGAAGAAAACTGGCAGGGGTCCTTAGGATTAGATGCCTGTTTCTTCTACTTCTATATGAAAAATGAAGTGCCTCAGTCTTCAAACATGCCTCGGAAGTCGAACAGGAAACATGGCTTCCATTTTGAGTTTTCTGTATTGAGGCTTCCGCATTGAGGCTTCCACTTTCAGTTTTCGGTTTTTGAATGTTTCAGAACTCGAACGGACTTCCAGAATGGATTACGTTCGAAAACCGAGGTACCACTATACCATTTTATGAACACTTTCCACTAAGTAGAAAGCCACGATTCGATACAATCCCACACATTTTTTTATCATGGAGGCTGGTATATTTTACAGTAAAAGGTAATGCAAAGCAGTCTCCAGTTTGCTTAAAGTCTTTGGGGCTGTATGTGCGTGGTTATTAGGAATGACATAAATTTTCTCTGGAACTCCTTCTTGTGTGTGTCTTGGTTGAGATAGGAGCCAGTCTACTTACTTCCCTTTCTGCCATCAATAAATGCACCAATTGGGATAATTCCCGTTTATTTTTGGCCTGGCTCTCATCCCTTCCCAGGTTCATAAGAGGAAGTATTTCCCATTGAAAGGTTCTCAGGGAGACAGCAGTTTTAATTAACTTGTCCTTTGTCTTTATTCTTCTTTCCTGAAGAGTGAACTTGTCACTGGCTTCCTACCCTGAAGCTGCAATGTTGTCACAAATGATATTACAAATCTCACACCTCCAGTACAGGACATTATTTATGATTAAGGGTGTCCATTCTAGCATGGAGTTGAACAAGCAACTCCCTCGAAAGACATCTTGGATCTCAGCGAAGCCAATTCTACCTCCAAGTCGGGCTAACCTTACTGTTAAAGAGAGATAGGCAGCCTGCCTCAGTCAGCATATTTGAAGGTACTTATAAGGGTCAGCAAATAGCCAACAACAATTATTAGGTTTGTAGGAGTGCTCATACAATACATTTTGATGTTGAAGTGGAGCACCATGCCTTTTCCCCAAGCTAAGGTCTCATTGTGCCATGGAGACATTAATTCCTGCATTCATTTATTTCCCCTAAATTCTGTCAACTAAAGATGCCTGCTTCATCTTTCTACACGGCAGCACTTTTTTGAGGTGGTTCACACCAATATGCTGTGCCACCAGCTCTCTCACCCCTGCACCACACATTTGTCTGCCACTGCTGCTTCTTCCCGCGGCGGAGTTACTTTGGCATGATCCTTTTACAATTGTCAGTCAAGTTCCTGGAAGCCGCTTTGGTGACTGGGATGGTGGAGGGGCTGGGGGGGCATGGTGTGTACTGGCACCTTCTTGCATAGAAATAATGCACTGCTACATGGTAAGGCACGGGACGCGGGTGGCGCTGTGGGTTAAACCACAGAGCCTAGGACTTGCCGATCAGAAGGTCGGTGGTTCGAATCCCCGCTACGGGCTGAGCTCCCGTTGCTCAGTCCCTGCTCCTGCCAACCTAGCAGTTCGAAAGCACAAAGTGCAAGTAGATAAATAGGTACTGCTCCGGCGGGAAGGTAAACGGCATTTCCATGCGCTGCTCTGATTCGTCAGAAGCGGCTTAGTCATGCTGGCCACACGACCCGGAAGCTGTACGCCGGCTCCCTTGGCCAATAAAGCGAGATGAGCGCCGCAACCCCAGAGTCGGCCACGACTGGACCTAATGGTCAGGGGTCCCTTTACCTTTACATGGCAAGGCATTATTTGTACAATGGTGATCAGAGTATCTTTTGAAGTTTCTATTCCAGGCAGCCCAATGTCCTGAGCTCCTTCTGCCTCTGAGATGCAGATCCTAGGAATCTACTGTACATCTCTCTCCAGTTCCCTGATTTGGGATTTGCTGGAAAGTTGAGATAACACAATGTGGCTTATGGAGGCAAATTTAGGATAGCTGGAAAGGGTGGGGTAATGAATTCCTGGAGTATTGGGCTATTCCCTGCTTTCCTTGTTCTTTTTGAAATTTCAGTGATGCTCAGACTACAGTTCAGATCTGAACCTATGAATGCCCCTTCAGCACCAATGTAGGCATCTCGGGAGATGAGATTTACATGAACATGACAGCCAGGGTGATATAGTGGCTAGGGTGTCTGGCTTGGACTGGGGAGATTCCTGAAGTACACTGGGTGAAGTTGGCCTATACAGTGGTACTTTGAGTTAAAAACTTAATTCATTCTGGAGGTCCATTCTTAACCTGAAACTGTTCTTAACCTGAAGCACCACTTTAGCTAATGGGGCCTCCTGCTGCCGCCACGCTGCCGCCGCACGATTTCTGTTCTCATCCTGAAGCAAAGATCTTAACCCGAGGTACTATTTCTGGGTTAGTGGAGTCTGTAACCTGAAGCATTTGTAACCTGAAGCATCTGTAACCCGAGGTACCACTGTATATGTCTCCCTTCCCTCTCTGCCTTACCTACTTCACAAGGTTGTACTGATGATAGAGAGTCATATGCTTCACTCTGAACTCCTTTAACAAAGGGTGGAATAAATTTTTTGTTGCTGTTGTTTTATCATCTAATATGTCTGGGGGCTGGATGTGAAGTGTTTTCTTGAAATTTAGTCACTTATTTAAAACAGGCCTGAGATCCCCTAAGTACTACAGGAGATTTAAAATCTTGTACTTAAAGAAAAATATATAGAGGGGGGAAATCACTCTGTTTACTTAATGCAAACAATATATAGCATGCACAAAGAAAAATATTGTGAATGAATGAAGCTATAGGTTTTCTCTACAAAGGGAAAAGAAAAACAAAATCACTTGGTGCCCTTAGCCATTTATTGCTTGGAGTCTTTAGTCTGCATAGGGTATTTCTGTTTTCTTTGTACATCATTATTGATGGAGTTTATGAGGCAGTTTACAAGTACCTCATGGTTGAAGGACTAAAACTGACTTCAGTAACTTACCTCCCACAACACTTATTCTGTGTTGTGTAGGGCTTTAAATTTTTACAATCAATTTACTTAATTAATTTAGTAGCCCAGTTTAACTTCCTTGGTTATGTGTTCCATGAAAATGGCTTTTGTCTTCTTTGGGGGCAATTTTTCCTAGATCAGATATTTATTTACAAGACTTTTTGTTTCTTTTTTGGTGCTGCCCATCTGTTGGGAAGGGATGGTGAAGAGAACTCCACCCCAGTTGTTGAGAGCACAATTCTTTCTTGAAACCCAGGAAGGAAGGATATGGTCCTGCCATGAAGCACACCCAGGGGGCAACTAAGGGCACTACTCCCCGAGTTTCAGCTTTTGGGATCCAGTGGCACTGCAGTATGGGCTGATCACATAGAAGCAGAAAACAAAAGGTTCCAGCATGGGATAATAAGGGTAGAACTGTCCAGGAGGGGGGGGGGAAACCAAAATCTGTTTCACCATGAAGCAAAACTAGCACTATCCATACCTGAAATAATGACTAGACAAAGAGGCAGCTGTTATATTTCATGGGGATAACATATTGCTAGGGACATCTCAGCCCCAGTGGCTGTGTTAAAGTTCTCTATGCTTTGGATTACATTACCCTAACTGGGTAAACGTAACATGAAGGCTTAACTGATTCTCAGAAATGTCACATAGTCCTTCTTCAACGCTACATAATACATAAGAATGGGTCCAAAGTTGCTTTCTCTTTGAGATACATCTGTCTTACGTTCTCCCCACCCCAACACCTTTTTCAAGGAGCTGAATCAAGGCTTTAATCCTGAGGACCAGCCCTCCTCCATCACCTCCTCCTGTGGCACTTTATAACATGGTTCTCTGGTCCGTGCTTCCTGTCTGTTCCACATGCACACTTGATGCAGAGAGGTTTTTCGTATATCACTAGCTTTAAACATTCAAGGCTTGGCTTACTTGTGGATCTAGCTCAGTATTTCGAGTGTAACCTCATGATCTGGCTGCTGCAATAAATCATTTAGAAGAACACCTCTTTCAGCTGTTACCAGGCAAGACTGTATTACAAATGTTACTAAGTGTCATCGTGAAGAGCAAGGAGGTCTCTGAGGTATCGACTTTTTATATGCATAAAGCTTTATACTTATATTGGACAACCAGGACTGCATAAATAAGCAGCATTGTCTGGAAATTCAATCATTTTCTGGGGCAGAAATGACAAGCATAACTTCGACTTGCAGTGTCACCACCATCATCATTCTGTTTCAAATGTCATCATTTATGTTTTCTGTCAAAAAAAAGAAAGAAAGAAAGAAAGAAAGAACTGCTCCACTACTGGTTTTAGTACAAGGACAATGCAAGACTAAGGAAAATGTTTATTTTAAACTTTTAGTTTTGATAATTTTTAATAGTTATGTTAGATTGCATAGATTTATTTATTTTTTTGCACTCATGTTCCCCCTTGAAAGTTGCCCCCACCCCGCAAGATACTGCTTGCCCGGAAAATTCAGTACTTGTTTTGGAACATGGGTTTCCGAATAGCCATCGGTAATGCAATACAAGATGTATGTAAGCTGTGCTGAAAGAGATATTTTCTTATTCAACTGAACTGAAACACACTTGAAGGCAAACACTTACTTTTAAGCAATTGTCTAGCTTTCATATGCTCCGGGGATTTGTGTATGCTTCACAATTGAATATTGAACTTTATTGTCGTGTTGGATATCAAATGTTGTTTCCTGAGCCAATTTTATTCTGTTTCTCCTTCTGGATAACTTTCAAACTACTGTACCAACAAGACATTTAACACATAGTGATATTTCCCTCATGACATACATAAAGTTGCTTAGGCCTCACTACTTCACTCATGGGGTTATCAAAATTAGCAACAGCTAAAATTTCATGCTCCTGCAATATCCTGATCTGTAGAAAACCAGCTAATATTATGCCTTTCAAATGCATGACATAGCAGATAGCACCTCATCAGACAGTAAACAATGTAGCAGGATTGGATTCTTCTTTGGCATAATATAACACAACACAATCCTCAGATTACAGGAACGGTTATTTCCATGAAATGAGAGAGAGAGAGAGAGAGAGAGAGAGAGAGAGAGAGAGAGAATTTACAGCATTCCTTTGGACTTACAAAGCTGTTTAGGTGACTTCCAAAAGAAAATAAGCAAAACCCAAATAAAAATGCAATATTTAAAAATTAAAACAGCATTCAAAAGGATCTTAGATGCAAGTTCTAGGACAGGAGAAAAATCTGGTGCTTAAAAGGCAACAAATTAACACGAATGAGCGAGTGAGTAAATTTCAAAGGATAAGGAGTGGTCGGGGGGCAGCACGGGTAGGAAATAGTGGCAAGAAATTACTTGAAATTACCAAATTATGCCGAAAATCAGAGATTTCTCCTTCTCGTCAGAATGGCCTGCTCCACATTCAGGAGGCTGACTTCACACTTTGAGCACTCTGCAGGGTTGCAGGCTAAATTCTTCTAGTTGGGATCTGGATTCAGGCCATTGTTAATTCATTGCAATTCCTTGGAGGGAAGCTGTGGAACATGTAACAATTCCCCTGCTCCTTTGCCCTCTCCCAAAACATCAGGTTATTCAGGGAGCACTCCAGCTATATCAGCATGACCCGGTTTCCAGGTAACCAAAAAGGAAAAAAGAGCCCTTGTCAGCTGTAACAATACACAGTGAGTAACTCCAGGATGGTAAAAGGAAGAGAGGCTCGTTAGACAAGATAGCACCTGTTTCCCTGTGAACAGCAAGTGTTGAAATAATGATGGGATGAGGCAGGGGAATACAACAAGTTCAAAAGTGTGTGTGTGGTATTTTTTTTTTAACTTTCAAAGTGAATTGCAGCACAGGAAGCCATCCCAAGTTTCCCCTTTAGAGATCACTGGTTCTGCCTGTTATTTATTTGGTGGCACATTTCTGTGATTTTGTTCCTGTCCCTAATCACTTGTGGCATTTTCAGCAATGGCTAGTTGCAAACATTGATGGTTGCTCTTCTACAAAGTGAACAGATTTCCTATAAAGAGAATTTATCTAACTGTATGTGAAGCTGCATTCAAGGGCCAACAGTGGACAGATAAACCTGGCTCTCACCCAGGGCTCAAACAAAAATCTCACAGAGAGGAGGTTCCTATGAACTACTGACAGCACCCTAGTTTTTTGCTCTATGTTTGCTTTCTATGGGCAGGCCCAAGCTAGAGCTTCCTCAGGCTGCTACTCTCCACATCCAGTTCCAGTTCCAGGTTGGTCATATAGGTAAAAAGAAAAGAAAAGGTACATTATACTAATGTCCATATTGTGACAGAATCGGCATAGGGAACTGTCATCCAAAGTAGGGAACGTACAGTTGGGAGCAGGGCCGACCCACTCATGAGGCAAGGTGAGGCAACTGCCTCAGATGGCAGGAAGCACAGTTGCAGCAGATCCCAGTGTAGATCTTTATTCCCTGCTTGTTCCTGAGGTAGCTCTTCCCCCACCCCTTCTTCACTTGTGGTGGTGGTGGGGCACCATTTTGGGGTTCATCTCAGTGGCCAAAATGTCTCACACCAGCCTTGATTGGGAGGGGGAAAGCTGCTTCCATGATTTTGCATGTGGTTAAAATCGTTTGACTGTAATTCTATATTCCACTAGTTTGCATGTTTGAAGGCATTTTTGTTGCACAATTAAGATACTTGGTATATTTTATGAGGGGTATCACATTCTGAAAGCAGCACAATATTTTGAATATTTTATCCTGGAGCTATATGTGTGCTTTTTCAATTTGGGTTCTTAAGGCAGCTTCAACCTGCCTAGCAAGAACTATGGATGTTTTTCAGAGGGCTTTATATTTGATTTGACATTCATCCATGGTTGTACCTGACAGAATATCACATTTTTCAAAGACAGATCTAACATTTTGCATTTGAAGACTGGCATTCTGCATCTTACAAAATGTGCTACCCTTAGCGTTCCATGTCTGGGGAACACTAGCACTCTATAACATGATCAGATCTGCCTTCTTACCATTTCATGTAAAATATGCAAACTAATTCTCCATCCATCTCAGTCTGAATGCTCTGTAAATTCATGCTTCAGTAATCAGATCCATTTTAGACATAGTCCAAATATCATTACCTGCAAACAACATGTGCTCCCATTTCTTGAACCTGCTGTAGCTGAAAGATTTATGATTAGTGATTTTAGCTGTAGCATCGGTAGATGAGTAGGGAGGGAATATTTATCTGGGTTTCATATAGATTTCTTTCCCAAGCACAGCTGATGGGGAAAGGGCTTTGTCTTCTGTATGCATCATATAATTTTCAGCAACAAAACAGATTTTTAAAATTAGATCTTTATTCACCAGCACAGAATTTGAAAAGCTGCTAGAGTGTTTTGGTCAACATTTTCCATACCTTATTCTAGGGAAGACACCATAGCAATGTTGGTGTAGTGCAGAGCCTATGCTGTCAGCCCCTGCTTAATTAGCACTCAGCTTCTTCTTCTGCACCATCCCAATAATCAGAATGCCCATGCTATCCACTTGTGGATTTGGACTCACAGTTCAGGTTTATCTATGTGGCACTCCTTTCTAGCCATCAGAGATGGAGTGTATCCCACTAGTCTCACCGGCCTGCCCTCTCCCAACCCTCCAAATGCATAATGTGTTAAACATTTGATGTTAGCCGCTCTGAGCCCGGTTTTGGCCAGGGAGGGCAGGGTATAAATAAAAATTATCATCACTAATACGATACGATACAATATCTTTATTGTCATTGTCCCATACAGAACAACGAAATTGAAAAATCTACATAAGACATTCAAAACCCAACAAGCCTGCTATCCCAGCTATCCCAACCTGGTTAGCCCCCTAAAAACTCTGATACCCCATTTTTAAATATAATATACTCCCATACAGAATATCATATCATCACCATCACCACCACTACCACCACCACCATCATCATCTGGGGCATCAGATATGGATGGGGGAAGAGATTTAAGGTCCACCTGTTTCCCTCCTGCTGCTTCTAGTGATTGAGTAAAGATGTAAACCAATGCTTCATCAGCCTCCCAACTCTTTCCACCATATATACTGTTGTAAGCAGCATAGTTTCACGGGAGATGCCTTCCCTCTTCTAAGACCTGGCCTAGAGCTGTGATTCTGGTCTGAACTCCAGGGATGTTGATGATAATGATGATGATGATACTAATACTAATACTAATACTAATACTAATACTAATACTAATAATAATTATTTATTTGTACCCCGCCCATCTAACTGGGTTGCCCCAGCCACTCTGTGCAGCTTCAAGCATATAGAAAAACATAGTAAAACATTAAACCTTAAAAAGCTTTCCTATACAGGGCTGCGTTCAGATGTTTCCTAAATGTTATAGAATTACTCATCTCCTTAACATCTGATGGGAGGGCATTCCACAGGGTGGGTGCCACAACCAATATCCACTACCCTCCAATATCCACCACTTAAGGCAGCTTTCTAACATACTGAAAATACTGAAAATTTTAAATATAATACAGTCATTATAATATAATACATTCCTTACACATTCTATAAATAATTCAAAAATGGCCATTGCCTTGTGGCAATAATGACCCAGATTATTTTCAGTACCCTTGCAAATGTTGACCTACCACAGCTATTGTAGTTTGCGACTTTCAACCTGCCTTGTCTTGATGATACTGTATTTATACAGAGTATAAATCTCTGTGCACACAATATTATTATTCATAAGTAGGAGAACTTCTCTCTGGATAATAGATGAAACTGAGTGTCTGTGGGGATACAACTTGCCATAGTCTGAAGTCTGCTTTTGCAGGTTGTTAGCACAGAGATTACTGGAAGCATGTCGATTAAAAACCAAGAAAATAAAACCAACTCATAGCAGAATGAAAGATCATATCCCGCAAACCATGCTGGGCAGGTGTTTAACATTTTCTCTCATAGGAGAAATCATCAGTACTTATCAGTACCTCTGAATGGACATAGTATGTGCCATTTGAAAACTTCTTATCAGTAAACCAGTTTGTAGAATAAACATATGAAAACCCTGACTTTGTGAAGGTTTTGTATTTGAATTGCACCACTGGGGCAAAGGTGGTGTGTGCAGGATAAGAGCCAGTGCGGATATTTTGGCAGAAATGGTTGGTGAGCGTTCCAAGAAATAAACAGTGTGCAGTGTCAGACAGGATTAGCAGTCAAGTATGAATAGTAGGAGCCAAGAGCAGATTGGTAGATGGCAGTGCTGAATCCAGGAAACCCACATTTTGGACAAAGGCTAGAGAAGAAAATGAGTAGATAGGAGATGAAATGGGAATCGAGACTGGAATTAAGCGAGAAGTTATGACAGCATGAAGTGGAGCTCTTCAGGCAGGTTTGGAGGTAAGTTATTGCCCCCTGAGGGAGTTTCCTCAGACCCTTCAGAGTCACATTGGGGGTAAAGTCGCTTGGCTCCATGGCGATCTTAACATCATTGTTGGTGCAGGACTATACCAAGTGTCTAATGCCTTGTTAAGCCTCCTTTGATAGGATCCCTTTTCAGTTGACGTTCCCTGAAGATGTCAACAGAGTTCTTGCAACTCTACATCTTACCACATGCTTATTTGATCCCTGTCTCCCTTGTGGTTAATGATATCTAACCAGCAGGAAATGACCGGAAGGGTCAAGGGTGTGAGGAATGCATCACTATGGGATGACTTTGTGCCCACTGCTTTGAAAGAGGCATGGTGCAATCTCCCTGCAAGGCCCTTTCCACCAGGCCTAGGGGGCAGGGCCCAAACTCACCCTGCTCAACATAAGAGACTCCTGGGAGGCCAGAGGGACAGTGCCCTGCTGTGAGTGCTGAAGAACCCAGACTCACAGGGGCAAACTCTGGGTTTGAGGCAACTGTCAAAAATGCTTTTAAATGTTTTAAAATAGTTTTCAATCTGTGGCATTTAAAATTTTGCTTTTCCCCTTTTGCTTTTGCTGTTTTGGGGGTGGGATAAACACTTAGTTGGGGTTGGGGATTATTTTAGTTTTAGTTTAACTGTAAATTGTGTTTCTTATTATTGGTTTCTACTGTTTTATTGGTTTATTGTATCGTCTGTATAATATACTGTATTCTGTTCTGATGGGGAGAGGCTCAGGGCTGCCTGAGAGTGGGGCCCAGCCAACAGAATGGCTGGGGCAGGTTCTACAGGGAGAGATGCGCTGGGACACCTGATCTCATTGATCACGGGTAGGAGGAGAAGTTATGCTAAGACCAGACCATGTCACTACTGAGGAGGCAGGTTTAGTCATTGTTTGAAGACTACCCCTGCCTCTGGGTCTGGTCTTGACTGGAAGGATACTGGAATCAACAAGGGAGACTCACAAAACCTTAGGATGCTACTGTGCAATGCCAGGTCAATAATTCACAAGACCACTGCCATCCACGACATGATTGTTGATGGAGGAATTGACCTGGCATGTGTAACGGAGACTTGGATGGACAAGGCAAATGGGCCTGTTCTTGCCACTGCTTGTCCACCAGGTTTCTCTTACGCACAGCAACCCACGTCATATGGGTGGCAGGTGGTGGTGGTTGCAGTGATTTTTATGAAGTCATTAGCTTGCACCAGCCATCCTATTGAGAAGACCCAGTTTTCTGAGTGCATGTTCTGGAAGTTGGGCAATAGGGGCAGTAAAGGTAAAGGTAAAGGTACCCCTGACCATTAGGTCCAGTTGCGCACGACTCTGGGGTTGCAGCACTCATCTTTCTCTATAGGCTGAGGGAGCCGGCGTACAGCTTCCGGATCATGTGGCCAGCATGACTAAGCCGCTTCTGGCGAACCAGAGCAGCGCACGGAAACACCGTTTACCTTCCCATCGGAGTGGTACCTATTTATCTACTTGCACTTTGACATGCTTTCGAACTGATAGGTTGGCAGGAGCAGGGAGCAAGCAATGGGAGCTCACCCCGTCGTGGGGATTCGAACCGCCAACCTTCTGATTGGCTAGCCCTAGGCTCTGTGGTTTAGACCACAGCACCACCTGTGTCCCTTAATAGGGGCAGTACAGGATTTCTTTTACTGTACCGACCTCCACACTGCACCAAAGATTCCCTGCCCAAGCTGCTTCAGGTTGTGGTGGATGTTAACAACCACAACAACAACCACAACAACAACCACAACAACAACCACAACAACCACCACCACAACAACAACACATTGGATCCTATAGTCTGCAATAATTGTTGACCGAGAGCTAATGCACTTTGTCTTGAGAAGGTGATTCAGAATGTTGTAGCAGAGCAGTTGTAGGCATTGTTGAATGAAACCGATTATCTAGACCAGTGGTTTTGAACCCGTGTGCTGTGGTACCCTGGGATGCCTTGAATGATGGTCAGGGGTGCCACGGGCAGCACTGGCCTCTGTCCCTCTTGCCTTCCCTCTCTCCACTGATTCTCTCTCATGTCTCTTCCTCTCAAAGGTTTGCACAGCTGTTTGGTGCAGCAGCCCTGGCTACAAGCTCCCCAGGTGAATGGTACCTCTGGGCTGGTCAAGGGATGTTGGTTGCCAGGAGCTGAGATGGCCTCAGACTAAAGCAAGTGGGTGAAGGGGCCCAGCCAGCCAGTCCATCAGCTCTTGCTGTTGGGAATGGAGAGATAAGTCCCAGGCCCCTGTGGGGCAGTGTAAGGAGGCAGCTTTCTTTGGGGCAGGGAGGTAGCTCAGAGACCAGGGGCGGTGGCATTGGCTACCCAGAGAACCCCCAAGGAGAGGGGAGAGGAGAGGAGGCTGAGGGAACCCACCACAAGGGAAGGTGTTTGAAAAAGAATAAGAGGCTGCCAGCTCTTCAAGCAAAGGGTGAGATAACTGGGCCCCTGAGTCCCCCAGGGGTGCTGCAGGAAGAATGTAGTTGGTCAAGGGAGCCATGGACTCAAAAAGGTTGAAAACCTCTAATCTAGACCCATTTCAGTCTAGGTTCAGACCTGCTTCAGGATTACCCAGTTCACATCATTGTTTCTCCCTACAACACATGAATCAGTTGCTTAAGATTACACACATCAAAATAAAATTGCAGGTGTGGAGCTCCCAACCCCTCATTTGGTGTTAAGTGTCCTTCTTAACCCTGGCCTTCTGATTTTGTTCTAACAATACAGGGAGACTTTGGAACAGGTATAGGAACTTCTGGAGGGATAGCCATCTTTACTGCTGCATCCTTCCCGAGCCATGTGAGCTGCAACTTGTCCCAGGATCACAACTCCCACTTGACCTCTTGAACCAATGGACCATAATTGTGGGGGGGTTTTTTGAGCTGCAGAGCTTTCTTAGACAAAATTACACATATGTGTTTCTACTAGGCTGCAGAGAAGTAGCTGCGTGTCATTTCCTAATCATCACTGTGCCTCCGAGGGTGTTGCTATGCACAGCAGTGCCAACTTCTGTTAATTTACTCCTAAACCAGAGATATCATTGAATTCCTGAAGGAGCTGCTTCAGCTCAGGGATTGCATCAGCCGTGTTGTTTATAAAGAGGAACACATTATCTGTAAACAACATTGCTTTTACTTTCCAAATTGCTCTCAATTTACCTAGAATATATATTTGAAATCAATGTAAATATAGGTTGCATCCAACTGAAGTCATACTCAGAGTAGACCCATTGAAATTAATGGACCCAAATTAGTCATGCCCATTAATTTCAGTGGGTCTAGTTTGAGTAGAACTTAAATGGATACTACCTAATGTATCTGAGTGTAAGATTGCATCAACTGTTGTCTTAAAACAGGCTTCCTCAACCTCGGCCCTCCAGATGGTTTTGGCCTACAACTCCAATGATCCCTAGCTAGCAGGGCCAGTGGTCAGGGATGATGGGAACTGTAGTCTCAAAACAACTGGAGTGCCGAGGTTGCGGAAGCCTGCCTTAAAACATGCTTGAAAAGAAGACACATTTGTAGCAAGTTTTATGGAATATGCAGTCAAACTTTTAAGTTAAGAGAGGGGGTCCCTTGCTTTTACGCCTTACTTGGAAGCCTGGGCTTCCCAGAGGCATTTTGGCTAAACAGAATGCACACACACACACACACACACACACACACCCCTTTATTGTGGCCCACAGACCCCAAATACACAGTACAATAATAGTATGTATTGACTATTGCCTGGTAACTAGAAAGGCTTTTATGTCAACTAAATGGGATGCTGAACTAAACAGGCCGCCATTAGGATCCAACACAGCCTCCTTAGATTATTAACGAAAAAGGAAGAAGTATGCTTTGTTTGTTTTAAACATTCTTTAAAAAATGCAAACGAGGACATTTTCTTTAGAATGTGATTGAAAGAAATGTACTTTGAAGTTATATTTCAAATCACACCCTAAACGAAACTGGTGGATACAAAATTGTGTAACTCAGACTGTATAAGGTTAAAGAGGCCTATGAGGCTCATTATTTCAGTGTATTGCAGTGATTGTATTTGATAGCCAAAACACTGTCCGCGAAACACTATTCAGTTGGGATATTTGCTGACAGCATTAAAAAGTTGCTAAATCGTCTTAGAGCAAGGAACGTGTTAGTTTTGTAGATTTAACATCTTTGACACTTAATAGGATTTGGATTTTCATTTTACCGGCTGCTTTTATTACGTGACACTTTAATTGAATGCCTGAGAGTGAAAAATGAAATTAACAAAGACAGTACTAAATTATTGATGTTTTCCTTTCTTCTTTTCCGACAAAGAGCTCTATGGGTTTCCCTTTCTTGCAGTACGTCCTTCCCTGCATTGATTGATGTGAAAAATAAACATACAATCTGTCTGAGTGTGTACTAGGGAGAAGTTCAAAATAAATTGTCAAAAATTCAGAATACAGTGGTTACAGAGATGAAGTTTGCCAAGTTGCCTAATGCTGCAGAAGTCAATTACATTAAAACTGCAGTGATTCGAAAACAGCTTGCAGTAAATCATTGTCCTGAAGTGGGGCAAGGCTTCAAGCAAATATGTTCTTTGTCATTTGATACCATGAATTGCAAATTATGGCAAGCGGTTGTTGAGGGGTGGGGGCAATAATTATATGTCTTGCTTCTTGCATTTATATATAAAAAAACCATGTGGGTTTCTGAAGATCATATTCTAACCTATGGTGGGAATGGCCCATGGCAGACATAGCTGAAACTGAGCCAGTTTGGTAGGATGTTTTTAAACAGAGGGTTCCATGAGGTCATTGTTTTAATATTTGTTTGATCATGAGGTATATCTCCCATCTGAACAGCTACCTATGTTTGCTTGATTTTGAGACTGTGTGCTCAAAACTGATCTTATCAATTCACTACTTTTTTCTTTATTATAAAAAATACAGTAATTCTTCAAGGCCCATTAAGGCCTGGTTTTGACCAGTGGGGCCACAGAGCAGTTATCCTCAGAAACAGATAAGTCTTTCAACAAAACACAGCTAAGGTTGGTGTTTGTACTTCAGGGGTAGGGAATTCAGAAGGCTAGAAGTGCCAACAGAGAAGTCTTTCCACCTGGTTGCTGCAAGATCTATATGCACAGGGGATTTGGGATGGGACTTACATGATCAGAGCAGGCATGAATAGGATTTCAATGTAAGAGGCAGAGCTGTGAAGTAGGAAGTCCCCATTTAAAGATAATGTAATATTATTATGTATATGAAGCACTTGAGCACTCTAATGTGCTCATTGAAGTATGAATATCTCCAGGAGGACAACAGGAAGGAAAATGTGAACATACCAAATGGGATATTTGTGCAACTGTGATTTCTCTTTTAGGTAGAAACTGTTAATTTATTTGTCTGAATTCAAGCCCACCGTTTCAACAACAAAAGTATAATTGGGAAGATATTTTACTTCTCTACTGAAAGCTCTCTGCGGCAATCAAACTTTCCTTATTAATTTAACACTTGCATGGGCTTTCCTTTAACATGCTGTAGTGTATGTCTTACTGTCAACTTCTTCCCCACAGAATATCCCCAATGATGGCTCCTTAGTGCTTTGGGGGCTATAATGTTCCAAGAGATGTGCAAGAATCCTTTGCCATCCATTATTCTCTGGCTCTCTTACTGCAGTTGTTAGCTCTAATCAGAAGTAATAGTCCTTCTGGGGAAAAGTTTGCACAGGCATCATTTTTTCCTTACATAAGAGTTTAGTCTCCCATAGCATCGCTATAGTTCAATTGGAAGAGGCAAGCATTTCAAAACTTACCAGGTGGAATTTGCTGAACAATTGAATTACTAATAAACTTTAATTTAACATTATATTAATGGCCTTAGATTATAGCAAAGTTATAATGAAAATTCTACTGTTATTTAGATCTTAAATTTAGATCTTAAATTGTATCACACTGTTGTGTTTTTTTGTGTTATTTTGCTACTGCTAAATATTTGTTTAGGCTGAAATCCTGTATACCAGGTGTTCTCAATGTTTCTGCCTCTAGGGATCACTTGAGATAGTCACAAAGTGGTGGCAGATGGAGGCAGAGTTTGGCACAATCAGCTCTCAGTTATTTTGTTGATACTGTTAACGACATCTCTTTCCACTAATATCTGACCCATCTTTGGAAATTGCTAAATTCTTTGCTGCAACATTTTCCTTGGGACAAGGAGTTCCTTAGCTCAGCTTTCCTCAAGTGAAGTAAATTTGTTTTGAAGGTTTTGTGACCCTGCCTTCTCATTTCTGGAACACCTCCTCTGTTTCTTGCCCTTCAATGAAGCTGATATCCCCAGTACCAGGTGTTCACCTGTTGTCTGTAATATTGTCTCCCTCCCGCTCAGGATTTAGTTTAAAGTCTCTTAGCAAACACATTATTGTCAACCGTTGTGAGGTGCAACCTATCTCTTGCCAGAAATTCTTCCTCAATGAAGCAGAGACCATGGTCCAAGAAGTCAAACCTTTCCTGATGACACCATCTGCACAGTCAGTAGTTTCTAGTATTTCCATCTCTCTTCCTAGGGCAAGGAGTGATTAAAAGACCATCTGTGCCTCAAGGCCTTTTGCCTCGCTGTCCAGGGTCTCACAGCCCCTTTGCTATATGGGGAAGGCTGGGGCTGGCAGTATCTTGTGTACCCACATGGATCAGAAGGATGGGGTTTTGGTCAGTGAGCTTTATAAAACTTGGCAACTTCTCTGTTACACCCTGAATCTTTGCACCTGGAAGACAGCACAGCTCCCGGGACATCCTGTTACTTCCATACACTGCTGACTCTGTCCTCCTCAGTAGAGAGTCACCTACCACCACCACTCATGTCCTCCTCCTCTGACAAGTGGCAGGAATCATTCTGTACACTGTCCTTTCCACAGCTATCTTCCATAGGTCGTCTAGTCCAACCTTCTAGAGATCTGCAGTGCTCAGGTGATTGAGTCAATTGTTGAAGTGCACTTATCATCAGTAAGTTTCTCCTAAGGTTCAACCAAAATCTGTGTTCCTGTAACTTCAGCCCAGTACATTCCCTTGGGGATTTGAATGTCCTTCCTCCTCTTCCTCATCAGTCTTCTCTTTGCCAGACTAAATACCCATTTGCTTCAACCTTTGCTCAAAAGAGTTGCTTTCCATGCTCTTTACAATCTTTATCTTCCTCTGAACCCATTCCACCTTGTCGACCTACTTCCTCACCACTGCAGAATAAAGTGGCGCTATTACTTCCTTTGTCTTGGAAGCAAACATTCTACTAACACAGACTAAAATCTCTCTCGTAGCACCTTAAAGACCAACTAAGTTAGTTCTTGGTATGAGCTTTCGTGTGCATGCACACTTCTTCAGATACACTGCGTGTATCTGAAGAAGTGTGCATGCACACGAAAGCTCATACCAAGAACTAACTTAGTTGGTCTTTAAGGTGCTACTGGAAGGAATTTTTTTTGTTTTGACTATGGCAGACCAACACGGCTACCCATCTGTAACTACCGTATTTTTCGCTCTATAACACGCAGATTTTTTCTCCTAAAAAGGAAGGGGAAATGTCTGTGCGTGTTATAGAGCGAATGTATGGTCCCTGGAGCCAAAAAATCAAGCAAAAGTCAAACCGCGAGTCACGGAGAAGGGAAACCTGAAAAGAGGAAGTGGCAGCTTTCCTGCATTCTGCCTCAGGGTCTTACTGCCCACCCTCCTCTGTTTCGTTGCTGTGATTACTGAAACGGAACAAAGAGCAGGGAAAGCCCCTCCCCTCCAGGCAAGCAGAGTGTAGTTCTTTCTAATTCCTCTCTGTGCTCCGATGCTGCTGGGGGAGAGGGAGAGAGAGTGGGGGAGGGAGAGGGAGAGAGGGGGGGAGGGAGAGAGAGGGGGGAGGGAGGGAGGGAGAGAGAGAGAGAGAGAGAGAGAGAGAGAGAGAGATGGCTGGCTTGGGGGGGAACTTTTGCCTTTCTTTCCTCCCACCCCAAATCCCTCTCCAGCATTCTTAGCCAGCTGCTTCTCTGCACACCCCTCTCATGTCCCTTCTTTGTTTTTCCTTCGCTCCCCACTTAAAATGTGGTTACAAAGCATAGATCAACATGGATCCTCAGGATCTTTGCATTGGGTCACCCCAAATTCACCATCAGATCACATAGCATGTCCATGGCTACAGCCTGCACCAAAAAAATCACGCACCCACTGTTGCCTGGGGCTGCAATGGTGCAAAAACGTGGTTAAAAAGCATGGATCCACATGGATCCTCAGGATCTTTGCATTGGGTCACCCCAAATTCACCATCAGATCACATAGCATGTCCATGGCTACAGTCTGCACCAAAAAAATCACGCACCCACTGTTGCCTGGGGCTGCAATGGTGCAAAAACGTGGTTAAAAAGCATGGATCCACATGGATCCTCAGGATCTTTGCATTGGGTCACCCCAAATTCACCATCAGATCACATAGCATGTCCATGGCTACAGCCTGCACCCAAAAAAAGCACGCACCCACTGTTGCCTGGGGCTGCAATGGTGCAAAAATGTGGTTACAAAGCATGGATCCACAGGAATTCTCAGGATTTTTGCATTGGGTCACCCCAAATTCACCATCAGATCACATGTCTGTGGCCACAGCATGAAGCACAAAAATGATACATCCACTGTTTCATTCAGAATGTTTTTTCCCTTGTTTTCCTCCTCTAAAAACGATGTGCGTGTTATGGTCAGGTGCGTGTTATAGAGCGAAAAATACGGTAAAATCTCTCTAGCCTTTTTTGTAGTTGCACCACAGTGCTGGCTCATCTTCAGCTAGAGATGATCTAGGTCTGTTTCACGTGCACTTTTGCCAGGCAAGGTGTCGCCCATCCTGTTTATTATTTTATATTATTCTTTAAAGCAGAACTTTGCATTTGTCCCTTTTGAATTTCGTTTTGTTAGCTTCCATCCAGTTTCCCATTCTGTCAAGGTCATTTTGAATTCTACAGAAGGAAAGACACACAGTTTAAAGCTGGTAGCGTCTCACAGCTTGAAACTGCCATTGGCAGCTAATACCATGTTTGCCCCTTTCAGTTGAATGTATTAAATCTACACAGTCTGTGCTGTTGATAAAATGCTGACTCTTTTACTGGAAAAAATAGGAGAATTCATTCATCTCTCTCTCCCCCCCCAATACTGTTCATACAAACTTGGAAATAAAGACCAATAATGAAAACTACAAAGCTTATCTTATTTGCCTGGGAAGTGCCAGGTACCACTTAAAGGCAGATGCAGTGTAAGTCTTTGAGTATTCAGAGCTTTGCTAAAATTGCTTAATTTCCCTTGTGAAACAAGTTTGAATGCAATCTTTTTAGCAGCTCACGTGAGAGCACAGGAAACTTAATTTGAAGGGCTTTCTCTTGTGAATGCTGAAAACAGGACAGCCACATTTCCTATGGTACTCTGAAGAATGTAAATATTCCTCTTGATAGCTGCTTACACTTCTTGCTTTGATTTTTTGACATTTTATTAAAAGTTGTAGATGCTTGTACAACAACACATAATCATTGTGAGTTCTACGAAGATTGAATGGGGAGCCGCACAAGAGAACTGTTCAATATGCAGTGGTACCTCGGGTTACAGACACTTCAGGTTACAGACTCCGCTAACCCAGAAATAGTACCTCGGGTTAAGAACTTTGCTTCAGGATGAGAACAGAAACTGTGCTATGGCGGAGCGGCGGCAGCGGGAGGCCCCATTAGCTAACGTGGTAACTCTGGTTAAGAGCAGTTTCAGGTTAAGAACAGACCTCCAGAGCAAATTAAGTTCTTAATCCAAGGTACCACTGTAAATGAGTTAGCAATAGTAGAAGGCAAGGGTGGGATTGTTGAGGGTTTCAATAATGACCTGGAGAAGGGGACCCTAAACCTTTACCCATGGGTGTTTGCAGCTGAGGGGTACTAGTGTGATGAATGGCAAGCAGTGCCTGATATGGGCCAGTGGTGCCAGTGGACCATATCAACTTGGAGCACACTAGCCATTTAAGAACATATTCCCAAATGCAGCAACTTTTTCTCAAAGGAGAATAGCTCCATCTGCTTTTGGTTGCCCTTTTCTGAAATATTTCCAACTATTCTGAACATCCCAACACACCAAGCATAGTATTGCATGGAAACCCCATTGGCTTATCTCATACATGAAGTGATTTGTGCTCATGAAGGAAATTAACCCCTTCCTCCATGTCCGGTTCCTCCAACACACCTTTAATTTTGTTCATGAGATGGGCTTTAACACAGGTAGACACATACCATTTAACATTTGATTAAACTATACCACATTTCCTTATTCATGGTCTCACACCCACTGCTTAACCAATTTGGGTGGCATATCTTCAGTCTCTTTAAAACTATTTGCTGTACACATGGCCCATGCTGTAACTACATGATCTGCATACTGTTCGGGAGGTATCCCTTTTGTAATGTGTTCAGACCATCTGGGAATGAATTCTGGTTCATGTTCAGGATCATCCTCTTCTAAAGCAGACTCCTCTCCTTTTACATTAGATTCACCCTCTTCTTCTAATGCAGGCATTTCATCATCTGAACCAGATTCTTCCTATTTTGTTTCTACATGTCTGTGCTGGCTTGCAACACTCCTATTGACTTTGATATAACTTCCCTCCGGCATCCATATTTGGATCAAATCCCACAAAAAACCTTTTTAGCTCTGGCACTATTTTTGGAGTGTGTTACCTTTGGTGTGTTGCCTAGGCTGAACAGTCCAAGATGCTTTACAGTAGCTTTGACCCCATGAAACAACTCCAAAGTAGTTTTCTGTGTGGCAGGCATGTGCAAGCAGTTTTGCGCTTAATTAGCAGTTGCCAGAGCTTTGCCTCAGAAAGCCCCATCAGTTAGCATGGTTTGCATCATCTCCTACAAAGTCCTTTCTTCTGCAACCCCGTTTTCTGCAGGAGAGTATGGATTAGTTAACCTATGCTATATTCCTTTCTCTTCAAAAAATGTTTTAAAATCTGGAGAAAATAATTCCCCACCTCTGCCACTTTGGAGAGGCACTTGCCAAATTTTGTATTTGTTCAAGTAACAAAGTTTTGAACTTTTCAAATGTTTCACCTTTGTGTTTTAATAGAAATACAAATGAGAATCTGGAATAGTTATCAACTATTACAAGATAGCACTGAACTCCACCCAGACTGGGAGAAAATGGTCTCACTAGGTCTTTTCGATGTCTTTTCAACAGTCTGCTACTGTGTTTAGACACAGTAACACATGTTGATTCACGCTTTGCACAAGAGCTACAGTGCATGTACTGTGCACATATGCATAAACCTGGTATTTTTGAAATCACTTTAAAATTTGCATGCCCAAATATTCTATGACACAAGTGTATACATTCCGGGTGTGTGTGTATGTGTATTTGATATCCTGGTCTGCACATCTGTGACACTTTAGGAATATTCAAAACATACGTAGAATCTTTTAAGCATCATGTAGTACACAACACTCCTTCTGCCATGAATATTTTACATTCCCAACCAGTAAACTTGACTCCATATCCTTGCTCTGTCAACTTAGCTACAGATAGCAGGTTACTATCTAGTTTTGATACAAATAGTGCTTTTACAGCCCCCCCCCAAAACATTCCAAATGAACTGACCCTTCAGCTTCAATTTGCAGTTTCACGCTGTCAGCAATAGATACTGCCTCCCTTTTAGTCTTAAACATGGACAGAAACACATTCTTATCAAAACACATGTGTTGCAATGCCCCGCTGCCTATAATCCACTCTTGGCTGCTATTGCTTACTTTTGTAATCGATGCCTGCTTACGCATTGTCTGCTGAAACTGCTTCCTCTTTGAAATGCCTTCAGCTTGTGTCTTTTGCCCCTGCCCCTTCTTCAGTCCTGGACAGTTGTGTTTCAAATGTGCCTCTGACCCATAGTTGAAGCATCTTCAGACATGCAGAGTTCTAGAATCTGGCTCCGTGTCACGCTTCCTATAGATTCTGGCTATGTCCTGCAGAAAGAAATGTCTTTCCAATTCTGTCTTCTCTCCCACTCCACAAGCAGTCTGCTGGTCACAAATTCCACAAACAGTTCATACTCTGGCATGGCTTCAATTGTCTTGGTGGTCCCATCCCAGCTCTTATTCATTGATGACAGAATGTTATACAGCACTTTGCTATAAATTCCATTCCCCACGGCTCACTTCACCGAAGAGACCTACAATCCTTTGAAGATGCAATGACAGAAAATCACCAGGAATTAAGCTTGCCCTGTGTAACTTCCATGTCAAATATACTTTGCTGCCAGCTGTTGCACAGAGGTAAAGTTTTGCAAAGCTATCCACATTGCCTTGGCATTGCCTGAGCCTCTAATTATTACCAATTGACTGTCTTCCATTCACAGTGCAATTGTGGCTTGCACTTTCTCATCTTTTAGAGTCCAGTTGTCTGTAAGAGGAGAGCGAGGATTCTTATCAATCATCATCCACAATCCCTCTTTCTTGTGCAACACCTGCATCTTGAAGCTCCAACTTGAGTAATTCATTTCCAGCAGATGTTTCAATGGCAGTCCAGTTGTGAGACTGCACCATCCTGCATTCACACTATTACTGCTTCAACTTCAGCCTGCATCTCTGCCGGTTCCCGTTCAGATAGCTGCTGATTTACCATATTTTGTCTTCCAGCTTCTGACCTCTGATAGCTTATAGCTAGGCTCTGGTAGCTGGGTTGCTGGGCCCATGACTTCACAAGGTTTTAACAGACTGATTTCAACCGATGCCAACCAGAGCATCACATGGCTTCTCTTCCTCATGGTTGCTGCACAGGAGTAGCAACCACTAACCATTTACTCCAGCTCATTGGCTACTGCTAATAATAGGAGATATCTCTGTGTCCTTAAGAAGCAAGGTTATACCATGGACAACTGTTGCATGCATAAGCAAGGTTGTAAAGCACATGCTGTGCTCTGTAGAAGTTTGCCTCCTTATATCTGTGGCATTGATGGTGTCAGCATGCATGCACCATTGCTTCTCAAGTATCGAATTGGTTCTGCTCAGCTGTGTCAGCTAACAGCTAATCAAGATGTTTATTTTACAGTGTTTGCATTTAGCATATTGCTTTATCAAAAGTGTCATTGGGCCAGTACAGACATAAGGCTGCCAATTGTTTAACCAACTGGTTAAGCAATCAAGAGCAGACTGCAGGATTATTCCCACCCTCTCCCCTCTGGAATGGGAATTCCCACTGTCGGCCTTAGCTGCAACTGAGTGTTATAATAGCAGCAATGTTAACTGAGGCTAACATATAATAAATGCTTCAACAATTTATGCCCTTGTTTAGCAACTATTTTTTTTTTAATTGGACACCATATTTTCAGCTGAGCAAAGGCTGAAGGGCTCTGCCCACTGATCCACCATAGCCAATGCACAGAATATCTCACTCAGCTTTTTCACTCTTATTTCTTTCTGTACTGGAGTGAGCAGTGGAAGGTCCTGCCCTCTTTTGTTGGCCATGCTGCAGGAGAGGATGAGTAACAAGCCTCAGAGAGAAAGTGGATGGCGGGGGGGGGGGGGGGAGAATGAGTGGAAGGCTCTGCAAAAGCCGCTCTTGAAGTTCATAGTAGCTCACCATTAGAAGGAAAATGCCAAGCCTTTTAAAAATTCCTCTCCCACCTCCCAAAATCTCAAAGCCACACACTCTTCCAGAGCAACAACAGACACAATGGGAATCTTTTTCTTTAATAAATAGCTATTTATTTTACTTAATCATTTTGCATTGGCGGATTGGGAGGAGAAATGGTGGATGGCTTGTGTATGTGTTGGAACAAACTCTGCAATAATCATTTCCCTGCATTCACCCATTAAGGCTGCAGCCAGTTCTGGGTGAAGCAGGTCAGGTTGATCAGAGCCATAGGCAATTCTAGAGTGTTTTCCATAATATTTTCAGGGAAAGTGTGTTGCTCTGCTTCAAACATGCCTTTCCCTAGCTTAATATTAGAATGTTCTAGAACGCATAATGAAAGAAAATGCTGGTGCTTTCGTTACTTGCTTTTCTGTGAGTTTGTCAATGAAAAGTTTGGGCTTCATGCCTTTCTGGATGTCACTCTGACTGACTTCACATGCTTCCCAAATTTCTGAAAGATATTCTCTCTACTCTCAGAAATAAGAGGCTAAGTGTGATTATTCACTGGTGTGATGCACTCTGCATATTACTTCACATTTTCAGGACTGAGCCATGCATTACAAATATGTTCTATTATGCTCTTGCTCAAGTGAAGCAATCATATTTTTTTTGGTCTTTAGGTTGGGATACTTTGTTCTTTTTAATTTAGAGAAAAAATGTTTTGAATAATGAAAAATTAAATTGATTTTTTGAGGAGGAAAACTGCATGCATTTTAAAGGTTTTTGTGTATTTGTTTAGGTTTTTTGGTAATGGGTGTATCAGTGTAATTGATGCATTAATTTTAAAAAACTTATGTCATGTGGTATGGCTTAATTTCTGTCTAAGAGCTATTGTGTGAACCTTGCCTGAAAATCATATTTTGACCTTCTTACATGGAATACCATCCCCTGTCCATTAATCATAATCATAGAATCGTAGAGTTGGAAGGGACCTGGAGGGTCATCTAGTCCAATCCCCTACAGTGCAGGAATCTCAACTAAAACATCCACGACAGATGGCCATCCAACCTCTGCTTAAAAACCTCCAATGAAGGAGAGTCCACAAGCTCTTGAGGGACTTCATTCAAACAGCTCTTACCATCAGAAAGTTCTTCCTGAGGTTTATCTTATTTCTTGTAACTTGAATCCATTGGATTGACTCCTACCCTCCAGAGCAAGAGAAAACAAGCTTGCTTCATCTACCATTTGACAGCTCTTTAGATATTTGAAGATGGCTGCCATATCTCCTCTCATTCTCCTCTTTTCCAGGCTAAACATACCCAGCTCCCTCAACCATTCCTCATATGGCTTGGTTTCCAGATGTGCAGAGAATAACTGATGTGAGCAGACAATTGCACTCCGTACATGTGTAATGGCTCACTTTTCTAAATAAGCCCTATTGTGATGGGGGGAAAAATGGCAGCTCTACCAAGTCAAAATGTTACTAGTTGCTGGTGGTGGTAGGCTACATGCTTTGCAGAAGATTCTTGGTTCCTTTCCTGGCATTTCTAGATAGGGCTCAAAATGTCCCCTGCCTCTGACTCTGGAGAGTAATAGCCAAATGTGTTGACAATGTGCTACCCTCCAGATGTTGTTTTATTATAGCACTCATCAATGAAAGGCAGCATCACTAATTGTCAGTGAGGATTGGAACTGGAGTTCAATTACAACTGGAGATCACCATCTTGGCTAGGGTTGCCATATTTCAAAAAGTGAAAAAGTTGTTGAGCTATTTGTGAGGAAATTTGCCAAAAACTTCACTTCCGATATGGGTTGTCATACATCTGGATTTCCCCGGACATTTTTGTGATTCACACCCGGACACTACCCTGAGGTAGACAGTACTTTCTATATTCCAAATGGCTGGTCAAAGAGCCCTTTGTCTAAATCTTGAATCATGCAGGAATACGTAATAGAACATTTGGAGGTCAGTGACTGGTGCCTGATGGCACTAAGAAGATAACAAATTTAGCAGAGAATGGCACAATTTTATTGAATATATATCAAAGAACACTGTAAAAGTTTAAAAACATTAGCAGGATTTGCATAACACTTGTAATTTAAAACAACAAGGGATAAAAAATGAAGTAGAACAAATTGGGATAAATTAATTAAATGCAGTTAAAAGAGGAAGAACTTTGGAAGCCAAGGGAGGGGGGGGGAGGGAAGTCCTGGGGTTCAGGGAACCCCATAAAGGTACAGATTTGATTGGTGTTTTTTTTAAGTAAGTGTGTGTGTGTGTGTGGAGGTCAGTGACTGACTGGGAAGCTACTGGGAGCTGTGTTTGGCCCCCACACTTCCAGTTCCTTATTTAGAGCTTAATTTTTCCGTTTTACTCATGACTTGTGCTGCTTTCCTGATGGACTGGACAAATCTTGTCACCAAGCATCACACAGGGGAAATCCAGAGGTGCTCCCTAATTTAAATTGATTGTCTCATTTGGGTGGGTAGCATTCTCTCTCCCCCCCCCCCCCCCGCCTTAGCTCAGTTCTGGGAGTGATCATGTAGATATTGTTGCTCAGCTTTTAATTAAGCTATCTAGGAAGAAAAAAATTAAGAAGGTAATAGATATGTTTCTATCTTGCTTAAATAAAATTTAATTGAACCCCCCCCCATCCATACTAATGGCAGGAATAATAAAATTAAGCTTTTGACACTGACAAAGTTTAGTTAAGAAGCAAAATATATTTATTTGGTTATTTTTAACTGGAAATCAATTCCCCTGTTTAAGTTGATATCCCTGCAGCGAAGCGATAAGGACATTTTTAATGTTTCCCAGCATCTGCCTGTACATTTTAGTGTGTTGCAGGATTAGTGGATAGCTGATGCTGCTGTTACATAAATGTGAGCAAGTAAAGTGAGATCCTCATTACAGAGTGAAGTGGATAATATGAATCAGTAACTGAGGGTGATGGAACTGTATATACTGTCCATTAACTCAGTAATAGCGCCTCGTCTTCTCCAGACGAGAGGATTCACAGGCACCAGCATTTTGCTGTGTTGCACAAGCAAATCCCCAAAGCCTCAGCAGCAGAAATGTCTGCAAGTTGAGAGATAAATATGTGAAGACATATGCAGTGAAGACTATGTTGGAATTACAGGCATTCAGCTCTTGGCATGGCTATTATCAAAGTCCCAGGCAAGGTGAGGAGCATCAGCATTCTGCTCACAGCTCCAGAAAAGGAAGACGCATTGGCAACTTACAGGCAAAGCTCACGCAGGCAAATGTAGTCTAGGTTTAAACCTGCAGGACGTTTAAGCATATGTCTTATATTTCCTCAGTACTGAATGTCTAGATTAATGTGGGACAAAGTATGTCTAGTTACCAGAGTTTAGTGTTATATTTTGACTGTAGAGTGGACTCTGTAGTTTCCATGAGATAGTCCCATTAGCTTTTACCTCAAAATAATCAAGCCCAGGCAGAGCATTTTGACTAATTTTTGAAGTCTTTACTTCTTAAGGAGCAAACATTTTGTTTAGAAAGGGGACAGAGAGGAAGCAGTGGATCATTATTAAGACAATGTCCTTCCTCAAGTGCTTTCCTTTATTTTACAGCAGTTCTTGCTCTTCAGTTATATGTGTGTTAAGAATGTCTCTTTCTCATGAATATGTTGAATATGAATATATACAGGGAATATGTTGTTTGGCTGTGTACTTTTAAGTTTTCTGATTCACAAGGCCCTCTGAAGAAAAACGTTCTGTACAGAAAGTATACTATTGGGACCCAGGATTCCCCATAATAGTCAGGATTGGCAAACCGCTTTCAATCCTACATCATTGCACACATCTTGAAATGGAGATGAGGGCTCATGCACGTCAGGTGGAGGGATTAACAGGAAATGGATGAGCCAACAGCACTCTCCCCATCTCCTAACAATTTTTAGGAGATCAGGGACATTATATTTGCACTGGGACATTTATTCATGTAAGCCGTGTAGGGACTTTCACTGATGCTGCTGTGGGTTGGCTCAAGATACAGGAACAGACTTATTTAATCAAGGATAAGCAATACTGAATCGTGCATCATTCAGTCTGAACACTGAGGTCCAGCGCCCGAGAGCCTTCTGGCGGGTTCCCTCACTGTGAGAAGTGAAGCTACAGGGAACTAGGCAGAGGGCCTTCTCGGGAGTAGCGCCCGCCCTGTGGAACGCCCTCCCACCAGATGTCAAGGAAATAAATGACTATCTGACTTTTAGAAGACATCTGAAGGCAGCCCTGTTCAGGGAAATTTTTAATGTTTGACGTTTTATCCTGTTTTTAGTATTCTGTTGGGAGCTGCCCAGAGAGGCTGGGGAAACCCAGCCAGATGAGTGGGGTATAAATTACTACTACTACTGTATTATTATCATTATCATTATTATTATTATTATTATTATTATTAGGCTTTGCATTGTGAAGTGAGATTTGCAGTGAATTTTGCCATAAGTTCTCCTCAATGAGCAATGAAATAGCTAACTAGGGCTGTGTCCACACTAAGACATTCATGCATATGTGGGTCATTGTTTCTGTCTGTGCCTTTGTGTTCCTTCATTCATACTTTATCCATAGTTGTCAACTTTTCCCTTTTCTTGCAAGGAATCCTATTCGGAATAAGGGAATTTCCCTTTAAAAAAGGGAAGCGTTGACAGCTATGACTTTATCCATAATTGCAACTCTTACAAAATCTATTTTTGTGTTTACCATCCACACCAGTGTGACATACTTGATGGAATGTATTTGGAGTTGAAGTCAGTATGTTAAATCTTAAAATTTAATTTATTTAGCTGCACTTTCACTTAGGGGTGATGTCCCATTACCCAGTCATATTCAGAATTGGCCATTATTTAAGTCCATTTCTCTCAGTTGGTCAACCCTGAGTCTGACTAACATTGGATATGAATCTGGGTGTCTATATCTATATGTTTAAGATATGGTACATCAATGTGTTTGTGTTAAGGATTGTATTCAAGACATATTGGATTGATTGACGAACTTCAAAATAACATAAATAAAAGAAGATTTTGGGGGAAGATGCTCTTACTCAGTGAGAAAGATAAATATGCCCATTACAGTATATGCCTATACTTCATGCAAAGTGTGAATTCAGGGGACGTGAATATTGTGATATGCAACATGCTCCAATACAAAGGGTTGTTGGGAAACTGCTGTTTAAAACTGAAATACCCGCCCACCCACTGTGTGTAATTCAAGTGCTATTAAAGGAATTGAAAATGAGCAGGGAAGTAGCAGTTGTCTTTTCCCCGCAGTCATAACAGAATGTCTGACAGGCGCACAAAAAGGCATTAGGCAGAAGTAGGGGAAATTAAGCCATAATACTAATAAGACTAATACTTAGACTTGAGATAATTACTCCCCATCCCCTGTTTTCAAGTTATTTGCAAACTTTTAACTGTTTAATGACTGGGACATTTGTTTGGTTGTAAGTTGCTTTGGGTTGCCCTAAGAAATAAATAAATACTTCTAAAATAATTCCTAATAGGGTGAAACTAGTTGTGATGCTCAAGACCTGTGAACAGGATCTCCCTTTCTCTATTTTCTTTCTTTCTAATAATAAGCACCAGGGGCCCAGAATGTGAGGCTACCATGTTGGTGGCAGAGGGGCTAATCCTTTTTCCACTGCACCATTTTCCCAGTTAAAACAACCATGTCCCAAATGCTCTGCTTTACATTGCATGTAAAACATGCAATTGCCATTTGGGCCCCGATATGTTCCCCTCGGCATGGCAACTAGGAGGTTTGGGAGGATGAATTTAGAGAAATGGCATGGGGGAAACAGGTAAACCTTGTTTCCCAAGCACTTCAACCCAGATTCGATTCCCCAGCTGCTATTCAGGGTTATGTTTTTTAATGTGTGAAATCCCGATCATGAAGTTTCCTTGAACACTGTTTTGCAATTGGTGGAAGACTGTTATGTGTTCTAATTTTTGTATTAACATTTTAATTGTGTAGGTTTTGTAAACCATCCTGGGAATATAACTGGAGGGTGACATAAAAATGCGATAAACTGAATCACAAGAGAGGCATTTGATCCTATATCAAAAGCAATAAACATGTTGTTAAAAATGAGAAACATTAAAAATATGCCAATAAAACATTATAAATGTTTATGTTAAGACATCTTCTGTCTTGTTGTTTTCTCTGTGTACAACATCAAGGAGGAGAACCTCCACGATATATAAATCTTCCTGTGTTGGAGAGATAATACACTTAAACCACTGTCCTGTCATTGATAAGCACTAGATCCAGATTTGTAAGGGTAACCAGCACCAGTGTTTTCTTCTACAGTGTTAGAATCTAGGAATATTCTTCCTAGGCCATATCCAAAATAACTCATCTTGGGAGAAATACAAAATCTGGTTTGGGATCAGAAGATTTTTTGTGGTTTCTTAGCACAGACCTCTTTCAGTTAGGAAGCCAGAGAGACTCAAACAAGAAAGGCTGATTGCAAAATCATTTTGCCCTTGTTTTTGGGAGAACTGGATCAGAGGAAGGGCATACATATTCCTCTCTCCCCAAAGAGAACATCACTTGATTTTTTAAAAAGGCCTTTGACTCAAACTGAATAGGAAGACTAATAAAACATTGCATTATGTTTTGGGCTTTTCCATAGAAACAAAATGTGTCCTGGTCTAGTGCCACCAGCATAATCATATGTCATGCCTTCACCTCTGTATACAGGGTGGTGAACCATATATTTGCTTCAGCAGGATAGTAATTACTCTCTTGTTTGCAACTGATTCAAGGGGGTATAGGAAAGAACTTTGGTCGCAAAATTACTGAACAGAGCACAACAGGTTCTAAGGTTTGGGGTGGTTTTTTTCATCTTTGGGCTGAAGGACAACCTGGCAATATCTCAACTGTTTCCCTGATCCTCCAGCCTCATTTGAATAACATCTATTGCAAGCAGCTCTCATTGTATTCTCATTTTCCATTTGAAAGGGGGAAGCTCTCATGAAGAAGAGTGGTGAAATGTGCTAGGCCTGATAGATAAGAGAGTGGAAATTCTCTTGGTACTGTCCTGAAGTCTCCTCAGAGAAGGAACATTGGAAGCAGGACCCCTCCAAAGAGCCCTTGGACATCCCTACCAGAAGATTAGAGGTCCCCATACCAGCTGGCTTGGTTCCTGGCAGGCTCTCAGATTTTCCCTCACCTCTAGAGCAGAGGACATGGTGAGCCATTCAGGAGCTTCAGAGCTACTGCCAAAGTGCCCAGCTACCTGGGTCAATGCCTAGGTGAGAGCCAGTCTGAACTGCTTCATTGCAGAAGCAACAACTTTCTTCCAAGCTCCCGTCATTAGTGTTCCTGAGCTGAGGAAATTGGCTTATCCTGAAAATGTCCCCTGCTCAGTGGAGTGTGCATCAGAAACAGCTCACCAAGTGGGGTGCTTCTATTATGCTCTCTTCCCAGCAGGTGGGTTACTGTTGCTTACCAGGAGGGAGAAGCTGGTGCTGTGCAAACTCATTGGAAGGAATTCTGCATTGGCTCTGCTGGGACATTTGCATCTCACTGACTTTCTTGTCACCTCACCTCTGCTAGTAAGTAAGAGTGAGGCCACCTACCAGGAAGAAAGCATAGTGAGTCTGCCCCACCTGGTGTGCTGACTTCTCAGTAGTCTAAAGCAGGAATATCCAAGCTTTCTTATTTTCTTTGGGCCACTATTCTCCAATGTGTTGCCCAGATCACAAACTACTTTCATATTGTCAACATTAACAAATGAAGACCATCGCTTATGACTTGAAAACATTAGATTTATGAGTGAACTTTAGAAAGACTTTTCAATCGTAGATGTGAATCAAATTTGGTAGAGGAGCCTCATGCTGTCAGCTGGCAATCCTTGCTTCAAAGGATCTGCTGTTGAATTTATAATCAAACAAGGAATTGGTCAATACTACATTAGTTCAAACTTAATGCAAGTCTAAGGTGTGGTAAAAGATTAGACCTCATGGTTCTAAAACATCTATGGTTATGATTATGATCATTATTATTGCATGTTTATTTATACCCCGTCTTTTCTCCTGACAGGCCTGAAGGCAGTTTACAGGGGGAAAACCAAGAATTGCTAAAAACACAGAAAAATCCATCATTAAAATATAATTAAACATTGATAGAATTAAAACTATATACATATATCAAATCTGTTTCAAACATACCAATAATTCCAATAAAAACAGCACGACACCAGCCCTTTAATTAAAAGTAGTCAATTCCAAAAAGCCTGCTGGAACAAGAAAGCAGGTCTTTTTACACACTATGGCATGCTTCCCTTTTTCGAGCCATTAGGACTACAGAGCCTTGAAACAGTGTATGTCAGAACATGTAGCTCAAAGATAACGAATTCACTTTAGCAACAGCGGTGTGGCTGAATATGGGGATAGAAGCAGCTGTGGGACAGCAAGGTTGGCAGTGCTAAAGCTTTTCTCAATTTATGGACTAAAACTGTTGCTCTGTCATTAAAAATTCATCTCTGTCACTGTCACCTCATTCACCATCTGCTCACCAGGTTACCTATGACAAAGGGGTGGTGCATTTCATTACTAATTTGCTTTTTGTTCAGCGCAGTATTTTCAAGTGGGCCTGCCACTGGAACAGCGAGGGGGGACCATCAATCACATCCTCAGAGGGCTTAATAAAGCTTTTGACTACTTCCATAGCATAGCATGCTCTGGTGGTGCTATAATATATCTGAAAGCTAGGTGCTATTTTAATAACATGCGAGATAACGGAGAAAATGTCTGTGCCAACAAAGAACACCATTGCATAGTGAGACAATGAACGATTGTATTTATTTGTATTTGAAAACTGGTCATCAGCCTTCCAAATGCAAATCAGCTCTGTGCCCACCATTAGTACAGACAGTTCCCTTTGCAGACCAGTCATGTGGAAATCTGGATTGTGTAGAAATACTCCTTTTTAATTAAGTAATTTTACCATTCTGCTTTCCAATGACTGCTAGCTCTGTCTACAGAAATTGCCAGACTGGGGAGTTCAACAGGCGGAGGAGTTAAATGAGCTGAATATAAGGTGATATATTAAATAGAATCAATATTGAAAACAAAAAAAATTCCTTCCAGTAGCACCTTAAAGACCAACTAAGTTAGTTCTTGGTATGAGCTTTCGTGTGCATGCACACTTCTTCAGATACACTGAAACAGAAGTTGCCAGATCCTTCTATATAGTGAGAAGGTGGGGAGGGGTATTACTCAGAAGGGTGGTGGGAATGGGTGATTGGCAGATAGCTGTGATGAGCCTGTTGATGACTCTTAACGACTGCAATAGGTCTTACAGGAAAAAGCAAGGGGTGAGAAGGTGAAAAATGGCTTTGTCATGTATAATGAGATAAGAATCCAATGTCTTTGTTCAATATTGAATATATTGATAGAGCCTGTTTGGCCCCCTAGTGTACACCAGAGTGATGAAGCAAGCTAGGAGGCAGCTCTGCTGCTGAATGGGGCTCATCTACACTTCCGTTTGCCCTGCCCCTTCCCCCCAGGATTAACTTGCATTTAGCGCTGAATCAGAACAAAGGGCAATTGAGTGTTCTGCAAATTGTCGTTTGTTCTGATTTAGCGCTAAAGAGATGGTTTCCGGGGGGGGGGCAATGGTGGGGCAAAGGCAAAATCGCTCAGACCCATGGTTTCTAGGCACTGAACTGTAGCATTTGGGACACACTATGGGATCCTGTTCAGCAAAATATGGCTATTCTGAAACAATCACTTTTCATGATAAGTAAGAGAAAAAGTGACATGAAAGGTGATGGGTTTTTTAAATCAATCACTTCTTAACAAACCAACAAACAGGGGGAGAGTCCACTAATTATCACTTTGACCATAACTATATAACTCCTGGATTTCAAGAACATCTGCATCCCCCTTTTCGGAAACCAAATTAAGCCTCCCCTCTTCTGTTGTTTGAGAGAGATCTGGTCACAGGCAGAAGATGTAGAACTCTGTTCATGTCTTAAAACAGAGCTAGAATCTTCTGTGTTTATATTTGCAAAATCTTAATACATTCTGGGTTATGCCTAGCATATGTTAATGTCTTAAGGTACAAGACACAGCACCCTGGTTGAAGGCAAGCAGGTCTGGGTCTGTTCAGTGCCTGGATTAAAACTATTCATGTAATGTTCTTCCTGGGATAAAGTGGTCAGACATTACTTTTTTATTTTTATTTTTTTTAGTTTTTGATTTTTAATTTTTTTTAGATTTTAGATTTTTATATTTTTGATTACTTTTTGATTTTTATATTTTTAATTTTTATATTTTTATATTTTTATTTAATAATAAATTTATTATTAGTGCAAACTGGTCCTATAATCGTGTTCTTTAATAAGTGACACCTGCCCAAGTTTACTATGTCTACTTCAAGACCAGGTATTATTTATTACTTTGCCATGTCATGTCCAGATAACTCATCTCTTATTTTCATTTTTTCTCTCCCTGTTTTTGGATTATGCTATAAAAGGGTCAATAATTCCTCGTCAATGTCTTTTCCACTAAGGCTGAGGTATAGATTTGAAAATAAGCCCTGTTCTTGTTTTGCACTGATGGATGAATGTCAAATAGTAGCATTGTTGCAAACAACTCTCTAGGTTGACAGTCCCGGTGGAAAAGGGCTGTCATGACAATTTGAGTTCATAATGGATGAGTACGTGTTTCAGGAAATTTAGAGCAGTCCCATGGTGGGTTCTGAAGGTGAAGATTGAAAATGACAGGACAATCCAGCCAAAGTTAAGCATTATAAAGTCTCTTGATTTCAATGGGCATCCCATTGGCATCAGCGAAAAATAAAAATACTTGACTTTGTCTGGATTTTAGCCTATTTTTTAAACTCTGCAAATAGTGGAACAGTAATTAGAAGTATCTCAGCCTGGACTCTTTAAGAAGATGAACATGTGTTTCACTATATCACTGATATTCATAATTACCTGGTTCAGGTAATAATTCACAATTTTGCTTCATAATTACCTGAGGTCACCAAGCTTAATTGTATAATGAATTTATCATATTTTGCCTAGGAAGTTCTTCTCTGGCTTCATATGTAACATTACACTTCTGCTGATTCTGTTAGTAAGACTGCTTTGCAGGTCTAGGCACAGAATTTATCAAATATTTGATGAGTGAAACATTTGATTTCTGTGATCAACATAATGAGATTGCGTGACAATGAAACTTGGTACCTTCCCTCTGTTTGAGTCACTTCTATTGATTTGTTTATTGCAAACATTTTATGTGGTTGTTGTCTCCAATCCAGATTTAAGTATTCCACTTCCTATTTGTTTTGGCAGGGTGTGGGTGGTTCACTTTTGAAGTGGCTCTCAGCAGTGGCTGTAGCTGTGAGCTACAATTTCCAGGGGGCAATGCAACACCCTAATCAGACATGTACCACCCTTCCATGCCAAGAGAGAATTCTCGGGAAATAAATGAGTCTTTTGATGAGTGGGGGGCAGGGAGATAGTTTATAATTACTATGCCAGTTCTGAATTAAACAGAGAGTTTGCACATCACTGGGTCCAGTTTTATACATGCAGTGTGAGCCACCTGCTTTGAAAGGACTTGAAAATCATATCTTAGTATTTTCAAGCATGTGTGAAATGAAAATCTGTGTACAGTTGGGTATTTTGTAGACATTCAAACATGAAAGGCCTTTGCTGAATCAGAAGCTGAGCTACAGTTTTAAACACAAGAGAATTAAAAAAGTTAAAACTCACTTTGTCTTTGTTAGAGAGGGATGCTGGACAGTGGAACCACATGACTTTTCAAGTGGTAGCTAACCTGTGTGGTAGGCTTTTTCTAGATTGGATCGCATGTATCATGTACAAATAGCAGCATTTTGAAAAAGATCAAGCATTTTCTTATTCAAGTGAGAAGCTGAGGCAATCACCTGGAGAAGAAAATGCTACCATATCTTGCTTGTATTATTATTATTATTATTATTATTATTATTATTATTATTATTATTATTATTATTAGCTATCTCTATACATCATGGTACATCATTCTGCTCTGTGGATATGGGCTGCTCTGGAATATGAGTGTACCTCAAAACCAGACAAACCTAGTTTCCACAAAGAGTATGCCTTTTGCATTGTGGTTGCTCAAACAGTTGTGGGATTGGCGAGTATTAATTTTTCAATAGCGGTCATTTGCCAATGTCCTGGCATCAGGGAAGTGGAACCCTTTCTGCATTTCTTTGTTTGCCTGTTGTCATGAATGCTGGGACCTTCTGGGACCTTCACTTGCCTTGGGGTTTGGTCTGTTGGGCCACACTGCGTGAATGGAGGAGTTAGCTAGGGGCACTCTCAGTTTCTTTGCATAGCCAGGGACTTCAGTAATAACGTAAAAATCTGCCTTCCAAAATAGTTTGCCTGCCATTACTGATCTTCTCCTTAAATAGCACTTGATAAGCTTCTTCTAATGGCTCCCTAGAATGTATTTAAAAACAAGTGCTTTGTGAAAGTTAATGTGACACAGAGCCAAGAAGAGGAGTGAGCAACCTGCTGCCCTCCAGGTGTTGGTCTAGAACTCTTACCCTCTCTGACCTTTGGCTATAGTGGGCTGATGGGAGTTGGAGTCCAACAACATCTGGACAGGTTCTCCACCCCAGCCTCAAATATTGAGCATACATTTGTACGTTTCTTTTTCTTTGTTAAAAGCAATGAAACTGCAATTAATAATTACAAAAGAATGACTAGCATATTTTTTTTCTGACAGGCTCATGTCAGAAAGACTTTGCCAGAGGATGACAATCCTACAGGGAATCCCTGAGTGATTACATTGTTATTGCCCTGTAATCTCCTCATTTCTTCCTAGACTCGCTGTTTCTGAGTCGCTTAAGTTCTTGCGTAGAAGGATCAGCTCCAGTTAGATGTGATCCAAACTGAAGTTTTTATAAGGCACATAGATCCCTCCCCCCCCCCCGGCATTTAATATTGCACAAAAAGCAGCTTGATGTTTGTATTAGCTGTGTGGAAACACTGTAAAGGGAGCTTTATCTAGGCCTTTTGACAAAATAGAATGCACTTTGGCTCCTAAACAGATGGCTGTGTTGTAAGTATAGACCAAATCAGGTTTTTGCCATGGCTTGGATTTTTTTCTGTTATGATACAGTAATCTGGCATTATCTGTTTATCATGCAATCTAGTCACTAAAAAGCTAGCAAATATTTAACTCTCCAGGAGTTGGTGTCTTGGATGAAAAGGGGGAGAAATCAACAAAAATGAAGCCCTGAACTCCCTCTTCTTCAATAACTGAGGTGCAGGGAAGAATCCTCTAACTTTTCTCCTTCAGCATCCATACAAGACCATTGATGGTTGCAGTGGGGAGGAATGATCTTCTCAAGTTCCATAAATGGAAAAATCTTGCCTTGTTTTATATATAACCCCTATAAAGCCTAACCCTGGCCATCTTCCTGATAAATAATGCCATTTCTCTCTCTCTTAGTAAGCATCTTGAGTTTGGGGAAATTAGGGGGCTTATATGGTAGGTGTTTAAAATAACTGTTCCCCCATAGTGTTCCTTCACTGCTGCTTTATCCAAACTTCTGCTGTTTAAAGCCACCACTTTTCTTCTCTCAGTGAGGAAACTGTAACACACAGAGATTCCCCCCCCCCAGGGGGGCCTTTCTTCAACCGCACAGCAAGTAATTTACTACAGACATGAGTTCCTGTCTTTTTCTTCCTGCCTGCTCTTCCTTCTCACACATCTGCCTCCAGGGCTGAAAATGCATCATTGATGCCCCATGCAGACTATTAATCTATATTTTGCTTATCACTGTTTCAACGGGAAAGAATTAACTGCTCTAGGTAGACAGGTGCCTTGCCCCCCCCCTCGGTGTTTAACATAGTGACTTTTTCAATAATGTATGTGGGGCCAAGTTACCATCTGGCAGGAAGCAGACATTATTCTCCCTATGATGGCTACTGTTTTCTTTTTCCTCTTAACCTTTCATTTGATTCCAGAGGCTTATGTTTCAGATTATCCTTGGAGGATTAGTTAACCTTCATCTTTGTTAACCTGGAGAGTCAAGGTGGTGATATACATTTGCATGTTGAACTTCCGTTAGACATGTTTACGTATTTCTCAAAATTCAACAGTGCATCATACTGTTCTCTATTCTTTCTCTATGCCAATTGTAAAATATCGACAGATTAAAGCCATTATGCCATTTTTGTCTACCTTAAAAAGTTTAACAAGCTAAGCATCCTGGAATCAGACTTCAGGCTAGAAACCCAAGGCACTGGGATAAGTAAAAAATAACAACACTGAAGGTGGAAACTGTTTTTCCTCAAGCTTTATGGCCTTCCCCCCAACCCCCAGAAACAGCAACTTCACATTTGAAAGTAAAGTTTACTTTTTCAAAGCACTTTCATTTTCATGTGGAAAATAGGAGCCTCCATCCAGAATGCTGTTCTTGGCTATAACCCCACACCAATTTATTTAGAAGTAAGTTCAAAAATCTATATTGAACTTTGAGTAGGATTGTGTTGTTAGGCAAAGCTTTGGACTGAATAGCAAACTTAGTATCTCATCAAATTGCGTTTCACAAAATACTTATGAAATTCTACTAAGTTTAAGAAACAAAACACTACAGTACAGGGCATACAGTTGGTTGTGAGATCCTTTGGAATGCAATTGGAACTAGAACTATCACCCATGGAGTCTGATGGGGATGCTCGCTTAAGTCTCCCCTATCATATTAAATATAGTTACAGTATTACCTGTTCTCAAAATTACAAGATACTATTGTTCTCAGTGTGTGCAGATTTGTTAAGACTTGCAATTTCACATTCCAGTTTGAGTGCACTAAGTAATTGAAGAAACTTTCTTCCATCTTAAATTAAGTAATCTCCATTACTGATTTCCACAAATCATTTCTTCATATAAGATAATCATCCCAAGGCAATACCATAAATTACTTTTATCTAAATAATATCTTGATTTACGCTACAACCCTATACACACGTAGCTGGGAGTAAGTCCTAATGAACCCAGTAGGGATTTAAGCCATACTAAAAAGGTAAAGGTACCCCTGCCCGTACGGGCCAGTCTTGACAGACTCTAGGGTTGTGCGCCCATCTCACTCAAGAGGCCGGGGGCCAGCGCTGTCCGGAGACACTTCCGGGTCACGTGGCCAGCGTGACATTGCTGCTCTGGCGAGCCAGAGCCGCACACGGAAACACCGTTTACCTTCCCGCTAGTAAGCGGTCCCTATTTATCTACTTGCACCCGAGAGTGCTTTCGAACTGCTAGGTTGGCAGGCGCTGGGACCGAACAACGGGAGCGCACCCCGCCGCGGGGATTCGAACCGCCGACCTTTCGATCGGCAAGCCCTAGGCGCTGAGGCTTTTACCCACAGCGCCACCCGCGTCCCCTATTTAAGCCATACTAGATGTATGATATACGTACATACATACAAGACGCGGGAGGCGCTGTGGTCTAAACCACTGAACCTTGGACTTGCCGATCAGAAGGTCGGCAGTTCGAATCCCCGCAGCGGGGTGAGCTCAGTCCCAGCTCTTGCCAACCTAGCAATTCGAAAGCACACCAGTGTAAGTAGATAAATACAGTAGGTACCGCTCCAGCAGGAAGGTAAACAGTGTTTCCGTGTGCTGCTCTGGTTTAGCCAGAAGTGGCTTAGTCATGCTGGTCACATGACCTGGAAAAATAGTCTGCGGACAAACGTCGGCTCCCTCAGCCAGTAAAGCGAGATGAGCGCCGCAACCCCAGAGTCATTCATGACTGGACTTAACTGTCAGGGGTCCTTTACCTTTACCTTTTTAGGTGTATGCGTAATATGAAGCAGGTTTACTGTAATATCCTTATTTTCTTTAACTGGGGTGGGGTGGGGTGCCAATACTTTCTGTGAAGGCAAGGAAAAGGTGGATCTCTTCACTCCATCCCTGAGACTGGATTGGATCAGCCACCTTTCATGTCTAAGAGCCATTTAAAAAATAATAATCCCTGCTGGTGCCAACATACTTAGAATTACTCTTTCTGTGGAAGGGCAAATAGATAATTTGTATTTGAATATATTGTATTTAATTTAACTGTGTTCAAATTAAAACTTTCCCAGTTGGAAACCCCACTCCAGTTGAAACATTCTCTGTCTTACTTTCCTGTCTTCCATATATGTAGTACAGACCCCTTAAAATTAGGGCTTATTAGGTAGAATCATAGAACTGTAGAGTTGGAAGGTACCCCAAAGGTCATTTAGTCAAACCCCCTGAAATGCAGGAATCTTTGAAGTAATGTATCTTGTCCAACAATATAGTCCCTGTCAACTTTTACCTTAATTGCAATCCCAGCACTCCATTTTTTTTTTTAAAGTCCTTCCTAACCACCCGCTTTCAGAGCTTATCCACTTTTCTTGTTCTGCTCCTTTCCCTGGGGGGAAACCGCAATCGGACGAAAAAGCACTTTGGGTTTTCTCTGGATTGACATTTGCTCTGGTTTAGCACTAAAGAGTGGGTTTTCCCTGTGAAAGGAGTGGGGCATGGGTAAGCTGCTTGGCCCCTTGCTTTCTAGGCACAGGGCAAGCGGAAGTGTGAGCAAGCCCTCTGTGTGGGAGCTTCGCTTATTCCAAAGTCTTTTCTGGGCCACCAATAAGTCACCTTTTGCTGATGCTAACATTGTCCCACTGCCCTCCTTGGCACCTTCTTACCAAAGCCACATCACCACCAACCGCTTAGTTCCTCTCCATCATTCCATGCAAGCAGAGTTACACCTGCCTGGCTGAGAACATAGCATAGGTCTTGGAGATCTGAGAGGGGAGTTATCAATATGGGCACATAGTCTCCAAGTTACAAAATACCACTAAGATTCTGCACATTTATTAAGACGTATAATGCAATGTTCCCTCCAAGCAGCAGCAGGAGCCACTCGAGTGCTCTCTTGTGCCTTCTCCAAGTGCTGCTGCCGCCGCTGAACAGGTTGCAGTAGCATTAGCACTATATATGAATGTACTCAAGAGATGAATGCAATCAAGAGATGTACTGAAGAGATGGTTACTACAGCACAGACCATTGCAGCCTCTGAGAGATTGGTTACAACTTAAAGGTAGCATCATTTCTCCCAGAAGTCAAGATAACAAACACAAATCATGCATCGTCCCCATTCTTCCCCTCTGTGGCCTCTGCTTTTTGAAGAAGCATGCTGGAAAACTCTTTGACAATGATTTGTCCATCAGTTGTTATAGATTTTAATTTAAAACTGGAGGTTGATTGCTGAGTAAATGTGGAAAGTCTAGTGTTGCAGGCAAGCGGACGTAAAAGGCTAGAGCAATTTTACAAGGACTGGTTTATAGAAGCATTTCTTACAAGAAAGGGCAAATTTATACTAGACTTTGCTGATTCCTCTGAGAAGATGCCACGCTAAGGGCCCACCCACACTGCCGTTTATATCGTTATTGCAAGTGATTTCAAGTCATGGGGCTGAGAAGTTTTATTGTTGTTGTTATTATTATTATTATTATTTGCCCCATCACTTTCCCTAGGAAAAACTACTGTTTACTGCTAAATCCGAACAAACATCAGTTGGGTTTTCTGTGGATGGAAGCTTGTTCTGATTCAGCAGTAGACTGGGGAATCTAGATTTGGGGAAAGTGGCAGGACAGAAACAAACAAATGACCCTCTCGTACCCATGACTTGAAATCACAGGACAAACAAAAGTGTGGATGGGCCCTAACTTAGGAGATGGTACAATTACAGCTGTCAGAAGCAGCTTTGCTCTTCCTTTTCTCTATAACTTCTTTGAGCTAAGCATGTTAACTAGCTATTTGCTGCAGCTCTTGGTATATGAAGCTTCATAGGCCATACATTTATATCTCCTGAGATTCTGATGACTTTGATCTGTCTCCACACATTCTCACTTCCCCAGAAATGGACATTAGCATTCTCTTAACAGTGACATTTCATAAGGTTACCTCTGAGCTGTAAGTATTTTGCAAGAGGAGTTTGATTGCAGATTGCATAATTTAAATTTGAGTAATTAAGTACAGTACTCAATTAGTCTGGCACAACAAATTCACTTTAAAAGCAACAATAGTCTTTTTGCAGTTAGGAAAGTGATGAGGAAATTGATGGAAAGACATATCACTCCTATGCAATCAAAAAATCAGGATGATTGTTCATTGTTGTATAATCTTCCTGGAAGGAAATCAGAAAAAGTGCTCAACAAACAGTGAATATCATATAACCTTAAAATAGGATTTGGACAAGCAAATAAGGATGAATGATTAAGAAGCAGGTCTGTCTGAAGAAGCCATAGGGTAGCTCTTCCTGTATTGCTGCTGTTGTTGTCTTTGCAATGAAATAGTATATACTGGGATGACTGGAGTCAATTGTTTGAATTAAATATTAGAGCTTGGTGGTGTCACTAAGAGTCAAACTTCCCAAGATGCAGAAGATATTTGTTTGCATTTGCCAACATTTAAATACAAAAATCTTTGCCACTGGATCTTTGCCACTGGTGCTCAGGGAGGGGATAACTTTACCTCTGTGCTGTTTTCTTGATCTAAATCATGTCTCTTCCACTCCCACCTGCTATTAGATCCATAGGGATGGAACTTAGATTTAGAAAACAGCAGAAGGAAAAGATTAAACCACCTATTGCACAGCATATCTACTTCAAATCAGAACCCTAGAAGCTGCTTAAAGGTAAAAATACAACCTTTATCTGAATACAGATCTCCAGTGCTTCATGCTGTTTGCTTTAGGTGCTCCTTTTAATCTTTCTATAGCTAGTGTGCAAAGAATTGCTGAACTATGTGTACACTGGGTTGTGTTTTTCAAGCAGCTGCCTTTCATGCTGAATGATGAATTGCTTTTAAAATCAAGGTGAGTTTCAAAAGCAGTTTCTGATATAGCATGGAGTTAAGAGAAATATATTCAAAAACCCCACTGTGTATAAACAAGTCACTGCCCATTCCTGAGTGTTCTAGATTCTGGCCTCTGTCAAATTAAAAATCATAAAAAATCCAAAGAAAGAGAGATCAATGAACTTCAATGATTTCCAGGCAGTTTGAGAGGGATTTCCTCTGCAAGCCTGCCAGATTTGAGAGATATATTTTGCAACTTTAATCTTCTTGTCCTAATTTAACAAACCCTGTTTTGCCTTTCCCCCCCAAATAGAACCATCACACTTGAGAATCAGTTGGTCATTCTTGCAACATCAGCAGCGGATGCTGGGTGCTACTATGTCCAGGCAGTCAATGAAAAAAACGGAGAGAATAAGACAAGCCCATTTATTTACCTGAGTGTGACAGGTGAGTACTGATTTTGAAAAATGTATTCTGAAAAGGATGACATGTGTTCTATGGAGAGACATTTCCCCCCCACAAAAAAATAGCTTTAGCAGCAATTTTGGAGTTAGCAGTATTACCTACAAAAAGCAAGACCCTGGAAGGAATTCAGCCTTTCTTTGATTAGCGGATTCTAAGTGTGCATTAAGCAAAGAAGAGTCAGTCTCAGGGTTTAAACCTGTCACTTTCCTTGCAGAAATTCATACCAAAAAAGCCACACATTTGAGTGCCCTTTTGAATGAAAACTCTTTAATCAATCAGTATTTTTTAAAGCTGGACTTTTGCATTCTTTTCTTTTATGTGCATTGAAAAGCTGATGCTATTAGTATTTTTCTATGACGACTTCTTAACTGAAGTGATGACCACATCACACACACCCAGCGCATACATTCAATATCACTCACTTGAAGCATCTGGATGTGGCTTTTATCATAATTCGTGCCCTAAAGGAAGCATTTGCACTGTGTTGTGGGTTTTCCATGGGAAAGGAACAGGGCAAGGGGAAAATCACTCAGATCCATGCGTGGAAAGTGTGGGTCAAGCAGAAAACCCCTTGGACCTGTGCTTCCTTGTCATGGGGCAAGCGGAAGTATGGCCCTAATATGCTGATGATTGAGGAAGCTACTGCACTATGGTATACCTGCCTCCTAGCAGATCCTTGGGTCCTTTAAACCAATGCAGTTTCAGTTTAAACCTTACCTACAGGAGACATAGATAGTAGGTCTGTGTGATTAGAGGTTTGTTCAAACTATGGCTCAGATAATGAGATAATGGGCACCCTGCTGTATGATCTGAATTAGAACATGTGAAGGTGTGATAGCCAAAAAATTACTAGGCAGGGAATCATCCTTGTTATATTCACAGATTCCAAAAGATGATGGATCGAAACAGGCATTTTGTTCCAGTTTGATGTTGTTCAGGTGTTGTGAAGCAAGTAAGGCAAAATGAAATTGGTTTCCTTATTAATGGGTTAATATATGGTAGGTTTTAAAAGGTGTGTTACAGTGTTCGTATAGTGAACACTTTTCTCCTCCTTTTTTAAAAAGTACCTTGTACAAGTGAAACTATTCTTAGCAAAGATCACCAAAAGGAAAGGGTTGCATTAAACAGTTTGTATCGCAAAAGAAAAAGAATAGCTTTGAAGGGGTGCTTTTAAATACCTGTTCTAAACAGAAGTCTGTTTATGTTTTCTCTTCACGAGTTACTGGTATTTTGCTGCTCTTGATTTCATACCATTTCAGATCAACTGCTTCTGTGGTTGGTTTATATCACACACACATTCTGTATTTTTTATGCCCAGCATCTACTGTTGATTCTTTCTTTTTAGAAAAAAACGATTAATACATATAATTTAAAAGGTGAAATGCTTGCTTTTTGGTGACCAAAGCATCTACTTGCCTAATGTCTATTTTCTAAAAATGAATTGTTGAGCAGTCCAGTGATAATCAAGAGCAGTTAGTTAAATATGCAAGTGTTTTGCTAAAGAAACAACAGATTGAACTAGGCCTGCTGGTCAGCCGCATAAGAAATGCAGGGTTGCCATGGAAAAAACAATGCCAAGCAGAGCTTATTGGGACCTTGGGAGTGGCATAAGTGTCATGACCCAGCTGTTCCGTAAGATGGGCGTGAGGTGTAGACTTCTCCACACATTTTAGAATTGTCTATCTTCACGGATTCTATATAGCTATTTCTGGCTGATGTGCTTTTTAAATGGCATAGGATTTGCAAGCCATTCTCATATTTTGGATGCAGAACTGAAGTTAGTTTCATACTAACTTATGCAGCTGCTCCTATTACTGCTTATACCAACCTCCTCATGCCAAAAGGTTGCCATACGCAATTTCCCAGACATAGTTGGTAATTGGCCATCGGAAACAGTGTCCAGGCAGATATCGCTTAATTCCAGATAGATGGCAACCCATGTGAGCAGTATCATTTTTGGCAATTTCCCTAAACAATAGCTCAAAAACTTCAATACAGTGGTGCCCCGCAAGATGAATGCCTCGCAAGACGAAAAACTCGCTAGACGAAAGGGTTTTCCGTTTTTTGAGTCGTTCCGCAAGACGAATTTCCCTATGGGTTTGCTTCACAAGACGAAACGTCTTGCAAGTTTGTTTCCTTTTTCTTAAAGCCGCTAAGCCACTAAGCCGTTAATAGCTGCTAAGCCACTAAGCCGTTAATAGCCGCTAAGCCGCTAATAGCTGCTAAGCCGCTAATAGCCGTGCTACGCAAGACGAAAAAACCGCAAGACGAAGAGACTCGCGGAACGGATTAATTTCGTCTTGCAAGGCACCACTGTATAAAAGAAACCACAAGCCCATGTTTAGATGGCACAATAACCAAAACCATGACTAAACTTCCAATGGTGCAGCAGCAGCAGCAGAATGAGAGGGAGAACCAAGCAGGCATGACCTGCGCTCTCTGGGAGCTTGAGCGTTCATGCTAAACCATGGTTTGGCTCAATGTTAGGGATGAACTAAGCTAAGGTCACACAATGAGGAGCCAAACCCAGAAAACCTTGCAGCTTTTGGCACAGACTTCTTCTCTTACATTACAAAATGGGTTTGATAATTACGTTCCCCTCCACCTTGCTAAGTTGCCTGAAAAATCTTGAATAAAAGGTGCCGTGTCTCTCATTTTTTTTCCCCTGGCAGCAGAGGAAAAACAGCTATACTTAGAATTTAATGACATTCATTTATAAAGCAGGCTTTAATGGTCTGTATTACATAACCACTAATGCACTCTGCAGCTCATTTTCTGATCTTAATTAACATTTGGGAATAGTCAGTCTGTGGCCATGTGAATAAAACATTTGCAACACACCGTAGGCTACAAAGAATGGCATGGACATATAGCGAAGAAAACAAAATGAAGATGGGGGAAATAAAAGTGGGATTTGAAGTCCACACAGGTGGTCTTTTGACTAATAGGGGTGGGGGTGGGGGGATAATGATTTAGAGAATAACAGGAGAAACTGAAATCTGAGGCCTTTTTTTTTTTTTTTGCCAATGTAAAGGTCATAATCTTGATAAGAACTGCTTTGATGATATTTGAGTACTGGAGTGGCTGAAATGCTTTTAAGGTGTTAACCTATATATATATTTTTAAAGAAAACAATATAATGGTGTGTGCCTTGAGATTGAAACTGAGAAGAAAGGAAACAATAAATGTACTAAACTCAACAGACATGAATAAAGCTGAACAGGATTGCAACCAGGCAGGAATAATAGAATTGTAGAAGTGTAGAGTTGAAAGGGACCCAGAGGTTCATCTAGTCCAGCCCCCCGTGAAGCAGGAATCACAACTAAAAAATCCCTGGCTGATGGCCATCTAACCTCTGCTTTGGAAGCTCTAATGAAGCAGAGTCCGCCCCACTGTTGACCAGCTCTTAACAGTGTGTTCATTTCAGTCCATTGAGCCTGCAAAGATGTGGGCTTTGTCCAGGAGGGGCAAGGAGGGCGGGGGAGAGAAGCAGCAACAGGATATTGTGGGCTTGTGTGCAGGAAGACAAGAACCCCCCTCAAGAAAGGAGTAGAAAATGAAGGCATGTGCAACTGTGGCGTAATGTGGTGGAAAGGGTGCAGAAAGGGGTAGGTAAGAAGAAAGGAAAGTGAAACAGCAAAACAATGTGATGGACAGGATATACTGTGGATTTTCAGGGACACCTCCTTGAAATAGTGCAGAGTAAGGTGTGGCCAGGATTCCAGTCAAAACTTGTGGTGGTACTAGTCTGCACAGTGACAAGCAGAAGGAAACAAGGGATGAACAAAATAATAATAATAATAAATAATAAAATTTTATTTATATTCCGCCCTCCCCAGCCAAAACCGGGCTCAGAGCGGCTAACAGCATAGGCCCCCAGTGTGCATAGGCCCCCAGATGAGTTTACAAGCCAGAAGAAAAAACCAAGACTTGTCACCCAAATTACCCCGTGGGGGATGGACAACAAGGGCATTGGCTCCTGGGGGCTGAGGCACTGTGCCCTCCCCCCAATCTTTTTTTGAGGGGGTGCCCTCAATGTTCAGAGGGCCCTGTGTGCAATGTCATGTCATGTTGGGCCCCCTCAATCCTGGCCCCTCTGATGGACAATTATGTCTAGAGCAAAATTCAGAGCCTGATATGTATCTCTTAACCAATATACAGTATCCCATCTTTAGAAGTGTTAACAATGTGACATTATATCTCTGTGCATCTTCAAACACTTTGTGGAAAGACACAAGAAGTGTAGATTGAGTAAATGGCTGAAAAAGCAAGTTTGCAAAAGGTGAGCATTTGTAAGTGTTTTTGGAAGGTTGGATTCCTGTTGCAACACTAATCATCTGAAACTGCAATTCAGGTCTTTGCTTCTGGAATTCCTTGTTCAAGTTATGAAATATAGAGGTGCCTGTCACTTTAGTAGATGTATTAGTAAATTAGATATTCTCGAGCCCAATTCATAATGTTAGGAGATACAATGTGTTTTGCAGGCTTTGACGTCTTCCCTCCAAGCTTTCAGTGCCAGCTTTGAAAAACGCAAAATAAGATTGATGAAATTTTTAAAAACCTTGCCAGCCTGTGGTTCTGAAGAGTCAAAAGATAATAAAGCCAATTATTATTTAACGAAGATAAATCGTCCTCCCAAGCACTGCAAATGTAAAGGAAGGAACCCATTGTCCTGTTGATAAGATTAAAGTAGTGAGGGGGCTGGAATTTAATTCTTGGTTTGGTTATATTGTAATTAATTTGAAATATAAGGATGTCATGTTGGCCTAGCCAGTTTCCATTTGTAGTAACAAGGTGTTTTGTCCCAAGGCATCAGAGGTGCCCAGATTGCATTAAATAGCTCCTTCCTCAAATTTGTCTAGTGATTCAGTTAGCCTTATTTATAATACAAACTCTAGGTAATATTAAGGGTTCTATGGTGCTACATTTAAATACCCAAAATAATATCCTACAACATTTGTGGTATTTCCCTTTTTATAGGGAAGTTTTTAATATTTGATGTTTTATTGTGTTTTAAATATTTTGTTGGGAGCCACCTAGAGTGGCTGGGGCAACCCAGTCCAATGGACAGCATACAAATAATAATAATAATAATAATAATTTATTATTTATACCCCGCCCATCTGGCTGGGTTTCCCCAGCCACTCTGGGCGGCTTCCAAAAGAATATTAAAATATTGTGATACATCAAACATTAAAAGCTTCCCTAAACAGGGCTGCCTTCAGATGTCTTCTAAAAGTCTGGTAGTTGTTGTTCTCTTTGACATCTGGTGGGAGGGCGTTCCACAGGGAGGGCGCCACTACCGAGAAGGCCCTCTGCCTGGTTCCCTGTAACTTGGCTTCTCGCAGTGAGGGAACCGCCAGAAGGCCCTCGGTGCTGGACCTCAGTGTCCGGGTAGAACGATGGAGGTGGAGACGCTCCTTCAGGTATACTGGACCGAGGCCGTTTAGGGCTTTAAAGGTCAGCACCAACACTTTGAATTGTGCTCGGAAACGTACTGGGAGCCAATGTAGGTCTTTCAAGACCGGTGTTATATGGTCTCGGCGGCCGTTCCCAGTCACCAGTCTGGCTGCTGCATTCTGGATTAGTTGTAGTTTCCGGGTCACCTTCAAAGGTAGCCCCACGTAGAGCGCATTGCAGTAGTCCAAGCGGGAGATAACCAGAGCATGCACCACTCTGGCGAGGCAGTCCGCAGGCAGATAGGGTCTCAGCCTACGTACCAGATGGAGCTGGTACACAGCTGCCCTGGACACGGATTTAACCTGTGCCTCCATGGACAGCTGTGAGTCCAAAATGACTCCCAGGCTGCGCACCTGGTCCTTCAGGGGCACGGTTACCCCATTCAGGACCAGGGAATCCTCCACACCTGCCCGCCTCCTGTCCCCCAGAAACAGTACTTCTGTCTTGTCAGGATTCAATCTCAATCTGTTTGCCGCCATCCATCCTCCAACCGCCTCCAGACACTCACACAGGACCGTCACCGCCTTCACTGGTTCTGATTTGAAAGAAAGGTAGAGCTGGGTATCATCTGCATACTGATGAACACCCAGCCCAAACCCCCTGATGATCTCTCCCAGCGGCTGCATGTAGATGTTGAAAAGCATAGGGGAGAGGACAGAACCCTGAGGCACCCCACAAGTGAGAGCCCAGGGGTCTGAACACTCATCCCCCACCACCACTTTCTGAACACGGCCCAGGAGGAAGGAGCGGAACCACTGTATGACAGTACCCCCAGCTCCCAGCCCCTCAAGACGGTCCAGAAGGATGTTATGGTCGATGGTATCAAATGCCACTGAGAGATCCAGCAGAACTAGGAAACAGCTCTCACCTTTGTCCCTAGCCCGCCGGAGATCATCAACCAGTGCGACCAAGGCAGTTTCAGTCCCGTGATGAGGCCTGAATCCCGATTGGAAGGGATCCAAATGGTCCGCTTCTTCCAGGCGTGCCTGGAGTTGTTCAGCAACCACTCGCTCAATCACCTTGCCCAAGAATGGAAGATTTGAGACTGGGCGATAGTTGGCCATCGTGGCCGCATCTAAAGATGGTTTTTTAAGAAGCGGTTTAATAACCGCCTCTTTCAACGGGTCTGGGAAGGTTCCCTCACGGAGGGAAGCATTCACCACCCCACGAAGCCCATCGCCCAGCCCTTCCCGGCTAGCTTTTATAAGCCAGGATGGGCAAGGATCCAGGAGACAGGTGGTTGGTTTCACTCGTCCAAGCAGCCTGTCCACATCCTCGGAGGTAGCAGATTGGAATTGATCCCACGCAATTTGACTAGACAGGACTCTAGCACTCTCCCGCCCTGGCCCTGCTCCCACGGTGGCGTCTACCTCTTCCCGAATCTGAGCGACTTTATCTGCAAAAAACTTTGCAAAATCATTGCAGGAGATCATGTGGCCCGTACTGGGCCCCGATGTAGCAGGTGGTTCCGCTAAATTGCGGACCACCTGAAAAAGTCTCCTGCTGCTGTTTTCTGCAGATGCAATAGAGGCGGCGAAGAAGGCCTTCTTCGCCGTCGCTACCGCCACTTGGTAGGCTCGACACTGAGCTCTAACCTGTGTCCGGTCAGCTTCAGAATGGGTCATCCGCCACCGGCGCTCTAGCCGTCTCAACGATTGTTTCATTGCCCTCAGATCCGTGGAAAACCACGGGGCTGTCCGGGCTCCATGCAATCGGAGAGGGCGCTTCGGAGCCAAACAGTCAATAGCCCTGGTTAACTCCACATTCCAGCGGGCCACCAGGGAATCAGCTGAAAGGCCATCAACATGGGATAAAGCATCCCCTACCACTCTCTGGAAGCCATTTGGATCCATTAAGTGGCGGGGGCGGACCATCCGAATCGGTCCCACCTCCCTGCAGAGGGGAAGGGTCGCGGAGAAGTCAAGTTGCACCAGGAAGTGGTCTGACCATGGCACTTCTTTTGTTTCACTTTTATTTAGTGTCAGAACACCAACATCCATGGAGGTAAACACCAGGTCCAAGGCTTGTCCGCGGCTATGGGTTGGGCCAAAGTTATTCAGGGACAGCCCCATGGAGGCCATGCTTTCCACGAAGTCCCGAGCGGCCCCTTGTAAGGTCGTGTCGGCATGGATATTAAAATCCCCTAGGACAACCAAACTAGGTGTCTCCAGGAGAACATCCGCCACGACCTGAAGCAGCTCGGGCAGGGAATCCTTGGTGCAGCGGGGAGGTCGGTACACCAAAAGGAATCCTGTACTGCCCCTATTGCCCAACTTCCAGAACATGCACTCAGAGAACTGGGTCTTCCTAACAGGACGCCTGGTGCAAACTAATGACTTCCTAAAAATCACTGCAACCCCCCCTCCCCGCCCACAAGGCCTGGGTTGCTGTGCGTAAGAGAAACCCGGTGGACAAGCAGCGGCAAGAACAGGCCCATCTGCTTCATCCAACCAAGTCTCTGTTACACAAGCCAGGTCAAATCCTCCATCCATGATCAAGTCATGGATGGCAGTGGTCTTATGAATCATTGACCTGGCATTGCACAGCAGCACCTTCAGGCTATGTGGGTATCCCTTGCTGATTCTAGTATCCGTCCGGACAGGACCAGACCCGGAGGCAGGGATAGTCCTCAGACAACGACTAAACCTGCCTCCTCTGTAATGACATGGTCTGGTCTTAGCGTAACTCCTCCTCCTACCCGTGATCACTGAGATCGGTTGTCCCAGTGCATCCCCCCCTGTGGAACATACCCCAGCCATTTTGTTGGCTGGGACCCACTCCTCGGCAGCCCTGACCCTTCCCCTTAAGAACAAAATAAGACCTTAAAACAATAAAAACAAAAACAAACAAACAAACAAACAAAATTCAGAAAACAAAAAGCAATACAAATGAAAAACTATCAAAATTACAAATCCATTAAAATCAAACAAATTCCCAACTAAACATCCATCCCACCCCCATCCCCGTCCCCACATATACAAAAAAATAAAAGGAAAAGGAAAAGGAAAATTTTAAAACATTTTAAAAGGAACTCTGCGCCCCACCGGATCCCCCTGGGCCGCAGCAGCAGTGACAGCAACCGTCCCTGTGAGTCCTGTCAGGCCCTGCCCTGGGCCAGATGGTGAGTGGCAGGAAGGAGCAGGGCCCTCGGACACTCACACAGGAGAGTCCTCCTGGGCAGCAGAACGCAGCAGTCCCTGTGAGTCCTTCAGGCCCCGCCCTGGGCCAGATGGTGAGTGGCAGGAAGGAGCAGGGCCCTCAGACACTCACACAGGAGAGTCCTCCTGGGCAGCAAAACGCAGCAGTCCCTGTGAGTCCTTCAGGCCCCGCCCTGGGCCAGATGGTGAGTGGCAGGAAGGAGCAGGGCCCTCAGACACTCACACAGGAGAGTCCTCCTGGGCAGCAGAACGCAGCAGTCCCTGTGAGTCCTTCAGGCCCTGCCCTGGGCCAGATGGTAAGTGGCAGGAAGGAGCAGGGCCCTCAGACACTCACACAGGAGAGTCCTCCTGGGCAGCAGAACGCAGCAGTCCCTGTGAGTCCTTCAGGCCCCGCCCTGGGCCAGATGGTGAGTGGCAGGAAGGAGCAGGGCCCTCAGACACTCACACAGGAGAGTCCTCCTGGGCAGCAGAACGCAGCAGTCCCTGTGAGTCCTTCAGGCCCCGCCCTGGGCCAGATGGTGAGTGGCAGGAAGGAGCAGGGCCCTCAGACACTCACACAGGAGAGTCCTCCTGGGCAGCAGAACGCAGCAGTCCCTGTGAGTCCTTCAGGCCCCGCCCTGGGCCAGATGGTGAGTGGCAGGAAGGAGCAGGGCCCTCAGACACTCACACAGGAGAGTCCTCCTGGGCAGCAGAACGCAGCAGTCCCTGTGAGTCCTTCAGGCCCCGCCCTGGGCCAGATGGTGAGTGGCAGGAAGGAGCAGGGCCCTCAGACACTCACACAGGAGAGTCCTCCTGGGCAGCAGAACGCAGCAGTCCTTATGAGGCCTCAGGCCCCGCCCCAGGCCAGATGGTGAGTGGCAGGAAGGAGCAGGGCCCTCAGACACTCACACAGGAGAGTCCTCCTGGGCAGCAGAACGCAGCAGTCCCTGTGAGTCCTTCAGGCCCCGCCCTGGGCCAGATGGTGAGTGGCAGGAAGGAGCAGGGCCCTCAGACACTCACACAGGAGAGTCCTCCTGGGCAGCAGAACGCAGCAGTCCCTGTGAGTCCTTCAGGCCCCGCCCTGGGCCAGATGGTGAGTGGCAGGAAGGAGCAGGGCCCTCAGACACTCACACAGGAGAGTCCTCCTGGGCAGCAGAACGCAGCAGTCCCTGTGAGTCCTTCAGGCCCCGCCCTGGGCCAGATGGTGAGTGGCAGGAAGGAGCAGGGCCCTCAGACACTCACACAGGAGAGTCCTCCTGGGCAGCAGAACGCAGCAGTCCCTGTGAGTCCTTCAGGCCCCGCCCTGGGCCAGATGGTGAGTGGCAGGAAGGAGCAGGGCCCTCAGACACTCACACAGGAGAGTAATAAGAATAAAAATGTTCTTATTATGGTGCCAACTGCATTCCTATTCATCAGAAATTATACTTACCCAAACATTTTGAATGCCTCCACCATGTCTTTCGAATAAATTAGTCTGAACCATTTATCAAATATATTTATATCCCTTCTCATAAAAAACCTTAATGGGGTGTGGTTAGTGCATGGAGGAAGCAAACCATGACCTAATGTTGCCTTATGAGAGCCAGTGTTGTGTAGTGGTTAAGAGCGGTAGACTCGTAATCTGGTGAACCAGTTTCGCATCCCCACTCCTCCACATGCAGCTGCTGGGTGACCTTGGGCCAGTCACACTTCTCTGAAGTCTCTCAGCCTCACTTACCTCACAGAGTGTTTGTTGTGGGGGAGGAAGGGAAAGGAGAATGTTAGCCGCTTTGAGACTCCTCCAGGTAGTGATAAAGCGGGATATCAAATCCAAATCCAAATTCTTCTTATGTCTGAGCCAGGGACTGCGGTTTGTTTTGTTCCAGCAAACTACAGCCAGTAGAACCAGAAGAGAAACCATGGGAGTAAACCAAACCCTAGTCCAGACCTAATGTTAAGCAAGAGGTGATGGTTCGCTTCCTCCCTCCCTCCATGAGTGGAGAGATTTTTTCCCCCTGTGCTGGAGTTTGTGGTTTACCATGATTTGTGGCCACAGCCATTTTGGGCAACATGTGCATGGATCTAGAAAGGGCAATCCTAAACAGTGGTGTCACACCAGAAAAGGCCCATTCTTCAGCCTCCCCATCCCAATCTCAATAAGCAAATGAACCTGAACCCCAGATGATCTCAGGGCACAGGGCAGATTCATGTGTTATCTATTGTTTTAACAGAATGTTTTACCACCCTTTGAAACACTCACCTTTTAAGAACTAGTCCCAAGTTGCTGTCCTACTTTAGCAATCTCCCCTCTGCTCATTTACAATCGCCCCTCCCTCTGTACAGTCTTCCTTTCATCACCATTGTGAAGAGAAAGTTATTATTTGGTGTTTTCAACTGAGGAAGTAAATCTTGCTAAACAATAATTTACCATCAAGGTGTGCTCAAAAGTGGAGGGAATGGCAGGTGAGGAGAAGGATTTCACTTTGAGGTTTTAATGGGGAGGCAGACTCAGCAGATGTTGCGGCTACAGATGGAGTGTCTGAAACATATTGTTGCATTAATTTTTGATGGGGAATTCCAGCAGCTAAGATGTAGGGAGTGGGAAGAAAACAAAGCAAGGCAGGCCAGATCCTCCGTGGAACAGACTTTGCAATGCCAGGGTCAGGCTTAGACCAGCTGTATCATCCTGTCAAACTGCTTTTAGTTCATGCTGGGTTGCGGGGCTGCAGATTTTGCATTTGCTTAGCCTCCATGGATCAGATTGACAAAAATGAAATTAATGCTCCAATAAGATTGTTTTTTCATGTGAAGAAAAGGTACATAGAAGTTGAGGGGGAATTGGATTTCTCTGCTGTGACTCAACTTTATACAGCGTTGGCTCGCTCAACAAATAGGATGGAAATCTTGCGCAGCCCCAAATCAGAGCGCTTTATGAGTTGTGCCATGTTTAAATCTGTCTTGGAAATAATGACATTTCATTTTGCTCACTTTCTTGATAACCTTTAAGATTTCTTCCTGTCAAGCAAAATTCCGGGGGAAATTCTGCATTGACTTGTTCTCTCCACTGCTCTTGTCATGTAGACGAATATCTGCTGTATGCTTCAGCAATCATTCAATATTCTTTTGTCACCCAGAAAGCTAATTTCAAGCAGCTGCACAAGTGTTTAGGAACTGAGCTAGATCTATATGGATACTATTGCTAGAAATGCTATCCATAATTTGCTGCCATATTGAAATTTCCCTTGCCACCAAGATCTTTCTTGCTGTTTTTCCCCAGTTCCAAAGGGAGTTAATACATGCACAAGATTGGTTTGATTTCTGCCAGATGTATTTGGGCTGACTGCCTCCATGCAACACATTACATACAGTTTGCCATCCATGTATGATGTGTTGAACAAATGTGGACACTATTGTTGTATCTCTGTTTTGCAGAACAACATTTACAAATCCCTCCTGTATGGAGGCCAGGGCTGCTGGAGTAGAATCTTTCCAGTATTTTTTACCTTCTGCTGACAAGTTGATTGCCTATTTTTGTGAATTAGTACATGCCTGGAAGAGTACAGTTTGCTTTCAGTACCCTACAATGCTTTGTCAGCTGCTTTAAAAAAATATACTGATAAAATATAAAAAATAAAGGTATAAAAATATACCTTTAAAAAAATATACTGATACTATCTGACGTTGTCAGGCTATAAAGTCCTATACAACTTAGGTCCAGGCTATCTGAAGGACCATAATTCCCTATACAAACCTGCTTGGGCTCTGAGATCTTCAGCAGAGATCTTCTCTTGGTCCTCCCCTACCAGGCACGCTTGGCGGGGATGCAGAATAAGGCCTTCTCAGTGGCTGCTCCCAGACTGGTTCCCTCTTTGTTATCCTTCTGGCAGCAGGTGAAAACTGTTCTCACATTTCCAGTTCAGGTCAGCAGGATGGGATGACAGAACCACCCCTTGATTGAAGGCAGGCAGCAACCTTTTGGGAGGTAGTTCTGCAGTTCTGCTCCTGCCTTCTGGTCAAAGTGCAGCCAGTTGCCACAAGCTCCCTCTGATCTTTCAGGTTTTTACCTTTAAAAAAATATTTTATCTTTTATTTCTAAAGTAGTTTGTTCAATACTTCTTCTTAGACTTTTATTTAATCATTAAGTTTAAAGCTTTCTGCAGTTTATTTCCTTGTTATAGGAGTGTGCTCCCCTACCTGCCCACTTTCCATTTTCTCTGCTGTTCTTTAAAAAGGAATCTTAATATTTTCATCATTTCCCTCCCACTGTAAGTAGTTGGCCAAGGGAGAAAAGGGAATTTCTCTATTACAACAGCAGCTGTAGTGAAGGAGGAATGCAAGGGGAAGCCTGGAGAGACATGCAAGCTATGTCTTTTGGCGTGAAAGCCATTTCTTCCCTTCTGCAAAAAGGAAACCTCTTCATTGAGCTTTTTAAAGCCATTTCTCCAGAAGGAAAGCCTTACATCTTCACTTAAGAGCAGATTGCATCCACCCCACTCATATATCGATTGGGTGTGCTATATTCCCCTGCTACCCATTCCGATTCAGCATTTGGGATTTCTTTTTAAAAGATTATTCATTTAAATAATAATCAGTCTGGAGAGGCTAGGAGGGCTAAATAACTGGGGGGAAACAGACCACTACCCCCTCCTCTGAAGCAGATCCCAACTGGGAAAAGGAAAAGAGGCAAGCAAAAGGCTTTAAACACATTTTCTACTTTCCAATAGTCCCTCTGAATCATTGGATGAGGAAGAATCCTCTCCTCCAGCTACTAATATGGACCAGGGCTCTTCTGGGGTCCTCCTCCTCCAGCTATTATGAATACCTGTCTGAGGATGTGCTTAATCAAATCAAGCAGGCCCTCCTCCATCAGCTTACAGCTGAATTTCTGCCTGTTTTAAAAGCCTCTTCATCATCTCAGACAAGACCTGCCAGCAAGAAAGCACAGACAGTGCCTAAAAGCCCCTCTCTCAACTCTGGGCAACATAACATACATTCCATGGAATCTGCTTCAGCCAGACTGCAGTCTACAACCAGAACCCAGTCTCTCAATCCCTTTGGGATGTAAAAGGATCTTAATCTAGTAACCCAAGACTGAGCACAATCCCAACAGTCTTGAGTTCTCTGATCCTTTTGCTTTCATGGATCAAGATGAAGATGAATGGAGTAACAACCCAGTAACTCCCCAACAACCCCCCCACTGGCTGTTTCAGGATTCTCATTATATTCCTTTCCTGGGTAAAGCCTTCGCTACCTTAGAGCTTAATGATCCCCCTGCAGAGCCATCTCCAGTTCCAACTAAAGCTAAAGTGCTAAAGGAACCACAACATTCTGTGCTGGACGTTCCAGTTCCAGCCCCGCTCAAAAAAAATAACGGTGTAATGAGATTTGCCCCTCCAATATAAAAAAAGTGATGGTGCTCGCTAATAAGCTATACTACCTAGACTCTGATTTCATGGACTCCCTTAAACTGCCCAGTGTGGATACACTTTTTCCCACTGTAGTTTCTAAGGCTCTACTTCCAAGGGAAGGAGACTCCCAGCTGAAGGATCCCAATGAACACTGCCTTGACTATGTCATCCACAGGGCACAGGAAGCCAATGCCTTGGCCATCTGAGCAGCTTGCACAGCTTCAGTGTTTGCTTGTGCATCTTCAATGTGAGTGGATGGCCTCTTAGACAACCCTACTCAGGATATGAGTCACTCCGCTAAACCATACTGAATCTACACAGTTCAGCAACATTCATAGTAGATGCTATGATGAATATGCATCTTGTGCCCCGTACCTGATGTAGTGGCCAGACACTCTATGGTTTTGACACTGGAAAGAAGATGCACAGTTCTGTGTTAACTTTTGCATTGCCCCCATGTGGCTGGAGAAGAAGCTCTGAAAGATATTCTAGTTAAATACAGAAATAAATGCAAGATACTGATCATTCATAAGAGAGATGACAAGAAACCAAACAGGAAATATTCAGCACATTCCTACAAAAATCATTTCAGAACTTTTGGAAACAGGGCTCAACAAACCATGGAACAGACCCCCCTACCCTCCTAGAAGTCAAGAAATCACAAAATTCTCCCCCAATCAGAACAAAATCGGCTGCTAACAGCAGCAATGACACTGCCTCACTTCCAGTGTGAGGAAGGCTCCAGCCTTCTACCCAAAATGGACTGCCACAACCTCGGCAAATGGGTGCTAAATGCCATTCTCAATGGGTACATTTGTACTTGCCCAAAATGTTGTTTTTCTATTGCTGGGGAAATGTCAGCAGGCTCCACCCTAGCTAGCCGAGTGCAGGGATGTTTTCTTGCACATAGTTACTTCTCAAGTGTTTAGTTAGTTACAGTCCTGCTTGGGAGGTAGGATATATCCTGCACCTGCCAGGACCTTCCCAGGCTTATCTTCCTTGGGTTCTGCTTCCCAGGTCACTGGATCCCTCCCCAGTGTCATCTTTCAGCCACTCCTCACCTGTGGTCTGGCCTGGCTCCCCCCTCCCTCACTCCATCTGCATCTAAGACCTACGACACAGAGCAACAAATACTTGGATCCAAATATGCTGTTCTGCATGCAGAAGGCATCTCTTATTCATGGGAGCTCTGTTTAACACCTGACACTAGAACACACTGTTCCCTGTTCTCACGCAGGATAGTTAAACAAGATCCAAAGGTGTTCTTCCACCCATGCAACCTCCTGTGGAAGCTGAAGCAGCAGAACTGCTGTAGAATTCACTTGATAGTGTTGCATAAACTCTTGTGCAAATGTTTTCAGACCAGCACTTGCAGCTGTATCCAACCCATTAATATTTCATCTTACTGAAACAAAAGTTGTTTTGAGGTGTTTTGTAATATGGCCTTTCTAAATTTAACTTTTAAAAAATCACTTTATAGCCTGTGCTGCATTTATATTTGATCTCTCTCTCTCTCCCCCCTCTCTCTCTCTCACACACACTATATTTTAGAATCCAATAGCAATCTCATCCTACCTCCTTTATTTATTTCTGACACAAGCAATTAATCTTTCTCTGTCTCTAATCAGTTTTGATGTTACATTCATTGGAGTGATTTGTTTCCTATCTTTGTTGTGCACTGGAATTGATATGTGATGATAAGAGTTTCTTAGAGGACAAAAACAAGGAAAATATAAAATTGAATTTACCTTACAGTCATTATATAAAATGTGACATACATCAATTATGCATGCCAACCAGGGAAATGTAGCCTTGAACAAACTGTGCTGATTTGCCATTAGAATGATACCTGAAAAACTTTTTTCCGTACAAGTATTTTGGTTTATTTGCTTTTCTCTGGACCTTTTACTATACTAAGTGTGAGAAGAAGCACTGGGGGGATTAGCTAATGATAAGAGAGCAGTTATTAATAGGAAAGAATAAGCTAGTGTTAAAACCTGGATGCATATAAGCAAATGAGCACAACTGTTTTTAAATGTGACATTTCTTCTTCCTAGGAATGTTATTTCACCATGTTATCTCCCACAGAATATTGTTTTCCTTTAATCTGATGCTTTGAGTCCCATTAATTGAAGATTGCCTTCAGCAACTGTGATATTTCCCTCTTTGTCAATCCTGTAGATGGTATTTATTTCAGATATTCACTCACACCCCCCTCCCGCATTTATACAGTTTAAAATTGGTTACATTAAAAATCATAATCTCCCCCCTCCATACATGGTCATATGAGAATATTCGCAGTATCTTCAGAAACTAATTTTACAAATTCTTTTTATTGCTGCTGTTGCTTTATAGTTTCTTTATTAATAACGAACAACAGCCCAGTGATGCCAAGAGTCTGGTAGTGGCTAAATGGGGTACATGGGAAACTGGGGGTGGTGATATTGCAATAGCACCATTTTTTTAAAAAATAGGAAAGTCCTAAGTAGGACTTTTTCCAAGTCTTGTTTATTTTAAAGGAATTGCTTTTGAGTTTAACATGCCCAAGCAGCCAATTGTGTTTTATTCACTTGGGCAGTGTGAAATAATTTGGACAAGGATAAAAGTATTTAAACAAATATAGCCCAGGACACCGCCCCCCTATCTTGCCAAAGGCAAGGTGGTTCTTTTAAAATGAGATTCAGAAGCAATACAAAATGCACAAGTGAGTGAGAAGGTTAAAGATTTTATTGAAAAACAGCAAGCAACGTATACATACCAAGCAAGCACTTCATCCTGCCACTTGGAAGCCCTCAAGAAACAGCAAAGCGACCCCCCCCCCCAGGTAGCCTCAGTTTGCACGGCCCTGCAGCCAATCAGTCCATGCATGAGCTTCAAAGAAACTCTGCCCAAACAGTCCAATTTTATAGATAGCCTATGTGGCTTCCAAGGCTGCTATGTGCAGATCATGCGTTAGCCACTCCCTCCCAATGCCTCACTTTCTCAAAACAATGTCCAACATCAAAGGAGTGCCCAGCACTATCCTCCACAACTGATTATGGCAGCTGTGTGTGTGGCTTCACCTCCTCCTAATGTTTTCAGGACATTGAAAACTGTTATCACACCATTAAAAAACTTAATAAGAGTGGGGAGGTGGAAGGAACAGAGGCAGGAAAGGTAACTGTGTCAGATCACTAACTCCTCAATACATTTTGTCTTCCGGATGCATTTCCCAGACACCCCCTCTGCTCAGCATCAGCCCAGCAACAGTAAGCCAACCTTGCTTCTTCTGCTGCCCCTAGAGGTCCCCTTCCCAAATTGCAGGTGAGACTGATCAGCATTTCTTGCTGTGATTGCTTAGCAACAGTCATTAAGTGATTAATCAGAGAATTAGAGAATTGTAGAGCTGGAAGGGACCCTGAGTGTCAACTAGTCCAACTCCCTGCAATGCAGGAATCTCAACTAGATCATCCCTGATAGGTGGCCATCCAACCTTTACTTAAAAGCATCCAGTAAGAGTCTACACCAGGGACACAGGTGGCGCTGTGGGTTAAACCACAGAGCCTAGGACTTGCCAATCAGAAGGTTGGCGGTTCGAATCCCTGCGACGGGGTGAGCTTCCATTGCTCGGTCCCTGCTCCTGCCAACCTAGCAGTTCGAAAGCAGGTCAAAGTGCAAGTAGATAAATAGGTACCGCTCCAGCAGGAAGGTGTACGGCGTTTCCATGCGCTGCTCTGGTTCGCCAGAAGCGGCTTAGTCATGCTGGCCACATGACCCGGAAGCTGGACGCCGGCTCCCTCGGCCAATAAAGCAAGATGAGTGCTGCAACCCCAGAGTCAGCCACAACTGGACCTAATGGTTCAGGGGTCCCTTTACCTTTACCTAAGAGTCCACAACCTCCCAAGGAAGTCTGTTCCACAGCTGAACAGCTCTTACTGTCAGAAAGTTCTTCCTGATATTTAGTCGGTATCTCCTTTCTTGTAACTTGACACCATTGGTTTGAGTCCTACCCTCCAGAGCAGGAGAAAGCAAGCTTGCTCCATCCACCATGTGACAGTCCTTGAGATATTTGGAGATGGCTTTCATATCTCCTCTGAGTCTCCTCTTTCCCAGGCTAAACATACCCAGCTACTTCAGCCGTTCCTCATAAGGCTTCCTTTCCAGACCCTTGATCATCTTGGTTAAGCCTCTTTGGCAATAGCGCTGCCTGGCGAGTGCTGAAACCTTAGAGTTATCTCCATGGTTTGTGCTCTAATTTTCTTCAGGAATGTCTGATTGACTTTTTATTTTTAATGAAAGCTAAGCATCTGGGGGCCCTGCTGGCTCAGTGGCCATTACATGTGTAGTCCCTGTATCCCACAGTTGGTAGCTGTGTGTGCAGTTCCCCACAATGTGCATCTGTGACCGCAGTTTTTCCTGGATGACGAAAGAGAAAACTTTATTCAAGAGGGGGAAGTGAGCCTCAGCACATGCCTTGTTTCGTATAGGCTTCTTTGTGCTAACTAGAAACATTTATTTCAATGAAAACTGACATTTGTGGATGGAGAAAGCAGGATTATAAAATAACTTCAGCTCTGATGAGGCTCTTAATAAAATGACTGCAGTTGCTAGCATAGTTACAAGGCCAAAGTTAAAAGTTAGAAATTCCCAGATAATGGATGGTATTTATTCTATTATTGAACTAGAAATTTCATTAGCGCTCAGTAGTAATGTCCCGCGGTGAGCATTTCCTCGGGTTGTTAGATGCCTGACCACAAATAACCCATAACCCTTTGGGATGCCAGTTTACCCCAACACAGAAAGCCCACCCAAGCAGCAAATGCAACTAAAATTATTTTAAGTCCACATCATGAGGCAGCCTAATTAGACTTACTCTCAAAATCATTTGTCAACTATTGTTTCCTCAGTAAAGCAAACACACATTTTGCTTCCCTTTATACCACTCTAAAACTGCACGGCCATGGAAAGTACATGAACTCTATTACTTGTTACAAAGATTTCTTTAAAAAAAACCCCAAAATCACCAGTATTGTTATGCGAATAATATTTTTAGTGATGGGCTTACTGAATGCAACATTAATTCTAGAGGAAACCTAGTCATAAAAGTTGCATTTTTCTTGTGATTGTTTCATTTACCTTTTTTAAAGTGAATATTTTATGGCAGGACTACTAGGGTCTACTGTGTGATATCAGATGGGAAAATTCAGTCTCCTGGTATTTGTATCAACATATTACTACCAAAAGCACCACACTACAAATTTCTTCTACTTGGGCTGCATTTAAGTGATCAGACCGGGCAAGAGCACTACTAAATTATTATGGTTTGCTTAGGTTAGATCAGGTTTTTTGAGTTAGTCTATCACTTATCACTAAAAAAAGTCCCAACAAAGTAAAAACAACACCACAAACCAAATAATAAAACCACAAGCATTGTTAAAAGCAAATTTAACAAAAGAATCATATAAAAAATACATAACTATTTGGATATTTACTGATGGCAGCAAGACTGACCATTATGTCTTTTTAGAAACTTTTGGAAAAGGCCGCAGTGGAGATTTGGTATGGGAAAGTGTGGTTTCTGTTTAACTTGGAAAAACTAATGCAAAAAGTTCATTTTCACAGATGACCGTCAAAACAGGACATGTGTTATTTGGTTCGGTTTGATCTTAATAAATACAGTAATGGAGTAGCAGAGGCACTAAAAAAAAACTGGCAAGATTCCACGTTTGTGGAATTCTTAACTTTAAAAAGACAGGATATCTGAGTCTAGCAGGAGGGTAACTTTGGAACTCTATGCTGCACCATCATGAGCCTGTGAAAAAGACGGATTCATTAGACTAGGCAATGGTCAGTGTTTCCCCTTTCTTTAACTTACCTTTGCTATAATCTTTGTGTTTCCTGTGTCATTGTTATGATTTGCATAACTATCCTTTTCAAAAAAAACTTAATAAGAATTGCATTTTTTGAAAATATTAGTTGTGCTATCCAAATGCCCAGGAAAACAAAAAATGTCATTCCTGGCCTCTTTCTGATGATTCCACCAACAGGCTTCTACCAAGGTCTATTCTCTTGTTGCCACCTTTCTGACCTCCCTTGGAGGTCCCTTAGAAATGGTATACAAAGAAGGGCTTCATGTGATGATCTCAGGGCTCAGGCAAAGGTGGCCTTTTAGGTATAGGGGTCTTGAAGCCTTAAAGATAAAAACCAGCACTTTGAATTGGTCTGGGAAAGAAATGGACAGTCATTGTAATGGGACTGGAACTGGTGTTATGCATTCAAGTTTTCTTGTTCCAGATAACAAGCTAGCAACTGTGATCTGTGCTAGCCATGGTTTACAAATCATCTTCATAGGCAGCGCCAAGTACAATGCATTTCAGTAGTCTAACCTGGAGGTTTCCAGAGTTTAGGCAACTGATATCAGGCTATCCACATCCAGAAGTTGGGTTTCTGTATGCAAGTGGACTTCTTGCAGGGCTGAGCCCTCAGTAATAATTATATAAAGGTAAAGGTTCCCCTGCCCGTACGGGCCAGTCTTGACAGACTCTAGGGTTGTGCGCCCATCTCACTCAAGAGGCCGGGGGCCAGCGCTGTCTGGAGACACTTCCGGGTCACGTGGCCAGCGTGACATCGCTGCTCTGGCAAGCCAGAGCCGCACACGGAAACGCCGTTTACCTTCCCGCTAGTAAGCGGGCCCTATTTATCTACTTGCACCCGGGGGTGCTTTCGAACTGCTAGGTTGGCAGGCGCTGGGACCGAACAACAGGAGCGCACCCCGCCGCGGGGATTCGAACCGCCGACCTTTCGATCGGCAAGCCCTAGGCGCTGAGGCTTTTACCCACAGCGCCACCCGCGTCCCTCAATAATTATATACATAATGTCAAAAGATGACTTGCTCGGTGTGTGAAACTGGATTGATATCCCGTGTTTTATCCACTATTAACCACTGTAAAGCAAATTTGCAGGGTGGGAAGTGTTTGCACTACCTGCTAAACTTGTCACTTACTTGTTCTTTACATTCTCATTATTTCTTAACAAAGAAGCTCTTTGCAAAACTACAAGGAGGAACTATTTTATGTAAGCTAAATTTTTCATAAAAAGGGATATATGACAAGTAGCTGAGACAGTCATTTTTCAACTACAAACACACATACGTAGTTTTACTTTTGGCAAATGTTGAAGCATTTTGAACAGTGGAGGAGATGCAGTGTTAGTAAGTTTGCCTTTTAAGGCTTGCCTTTTGTTTTCCCCAGGTGTATATAACAGCTAAAGGGGTGCAATGCCATCCTTATGGAAATTGTTAGCAAACTCCCCCTTGATTACTAATCAATGCAGCAGCAAGTAAAAGCTTTTTGTGTATAGAAAAAAATAATCCATCATTTTGTTGCCCATCGCCCCACATATTGCTTGACTACATCTTCCATCATCCACAGCCAGCAAGGCAAAAATCTGGGATGATAGTAGATTCACAGAGTTGTAGAGTTGGAAAGGAATCTCAGCTAAAGCATCACTGACAGATGGCTGTCCAACCTCTGCTTAGGAAGGAGAGTCCACTACCTTGCACATCCCCACTTCCACTGCCAAGAGGGAGGTGTTCTGGTGCATGGCATTGCCTCTCATCTTCCACACCCCTCGGCATACAAGCTGAGTGACAACACTTTGAGAAGTGTCCCGGCTTCTGTGAAGTTCGGCAAGAACCAGAGCATTCCTGTGACCATGCTTTGAGGAGCATCCTGCTTCCCACTGAGTTTGACGAGAACTGGGGTGCAGTGGCGGAAGTGGTGGTGGTGGGAGGAGGCAGCGGTAATTCCTGTTCTGCCTCAGGTGGCCAAATTAGATGGGCTACCCCTGCTCCTCAGATTTGCTTTGACTTTTACTTCATCCAAAATCTCAGTAGATTTTGCAGATCACTCTACAAATAATAGACTTGCTTCCAGGATTTTAACACCAACCAGAGTTAACGAGCAGTGTAAATTAGGGGTGGTGAACCTGCAGCCCTCCAGATGTTGTTGGACTCCCAAACTTCTATTAGCTCCCGCCACATAGCTAACAGTCAAGGATGATGGGATTTGTAGTTTAGCAACACCTGCAAGGCCACAGATTTCCCATCCCTGGTATAAGTTCTGAATTTCCAAACGCTCTGACTCTGGCAGCAGCTCTCCCTTGACATAGCAGATTTATCCCAGTTATCAGTGTGTGAGTGACAGTCCAGCAGCTACTGCCGGAGGTAATTTGTAGAGAGTGATTAAAATTGCAGATAATCTTTTTCAGGTGATTGGAGACATTAAACCGAGTCTTTAAAAGATAGCTGAAAGGATATGTGAAAGAGACAAAAAGAATATACTATACCCTAAATGTAACAGAACACTGAATTTTTGAGTCAATGTCAAACATGCTTCTCTCTGCTCCCAGTTCTGCAAATAATGGATAAAGCAGCTTCTCCATAGTGTACCTTTTTACGGGACCTAAGGAGGCAATCAAAACCCTATTGGGGCGGGGGGGGGGGGTTTAATGGGGCAGAGTTGTCCCTCTACCCAGCCCTGCCACTCTGCCAGCCTCTTCCCACAGAGCCAGCATCTTTCCTTTGACAGAGAGCTCCCCAGTTCACCTGCTGAACATGTGGGTGGGATCTCTGCTGGTTGCAGCCCACGCAAAGCCTCCAAATAGGGCCCACTTGACAGCACTGGGCCTGATGGAAGCCCAGTCGCTGCACCAGCTCCAGGCAGGCACAGAGCTTTGTCCGGCTGGGATTTGGATTGCGGTGTAAATGAGGTTCTTGTCACCCTGTTGCCGCCATTCAGGATTGTGACTGAAACTGGAGACAGATTCCCTGAGGACCTGAGAGAGACTGCAGTAAAACTGTTACATTTGTATGTATACTGTTTCGTACGTGTCTTGGACTGCATATGCATCAAACCTGACTTTCTTTTTATCTCATGGGAGTCTGAATAACCTGGGCAAAGAATCTATAAATATTGATAGTGATATAGATCTCTTAAACTGATTATCCCACATAAAAATGAATAAAATGGTTGACTTTTAGATCTGTCTGGCACTCTTTTTAATGAGTCATAAATGCTAATTTTGTCAGGTGGGTCCAACAGTTCCCCTATAATATTCACTTTCATGAATTTTTGACCACATCACTTTCATTGAACTTCAGAAGATAGGTGACTGTAAATTTCTATTGATTTTACTGTTTTAATTTTTTGTAAACTGCTTTGAGGTGTTTTTGTTTTTATATTTATTTATTTATTACAACCAAGCAGCGTATAAATTTTATGAAATAAATAATAAGTTGTATTTCCCCTACTGCCTAGTTCATGTTCTGTGCCTGATTCTGAAAAACTTCTAGATGGCCATGACACTAGTCTAGAGGTAATTATTATAGTTGGCTGCTGTTGTCTATGATCACTGAAGTTGATTACGCTTGTGGAAGGATCTCTTTTGACCTTGACTCCGGCTGATGCAATCCTGGAGTAAATGGAGTTACATGGGGCACACAGTATGTGAAAATGCAGGGGTGTTGCCAGCTGGCATATATAGTTTTGCATTAAGGCTTATGTAGGAAGCTCAAAGGGGGTAATGCTGATTATCAATTTCATATTGTGTCTGTACCACCGCCCCCCTCCCATCACATACACATACAAGGTTGTCAGAAACAATGTGCATAAATGTGTTTGTTTCTTCTGTAAAGAAAATCTTTTTTGCTTTGAAATGAAATGATCATGCAAGATTATTATTAAATATTTGTTGAATGTATAGCCCACCCTTCCTCCCAAAGGAGCCGAGGGTGGCAAAAAACATCAACAGGAAAACAACAGAATTAAAAATAAAAACATATAAAAATATGTCAGTGCCTGAGTGATAGCATATAGCTTTATATACATGTACATGTAGGAAAAGCTTGAACATACTGCAAAATAGACATGAGTACCATCTGAAGCTAGCAGCACCCCCCCCCCCCCCGGAATTAAGCAGGAGGAGCAAGGACAAGAAAAAATAGAGGCAGCCTTTGATTAAGCAGTGGATGAGACATCAGATACTGCACTCATTGATGGAGAGAGCTATTTGCACTTCAGAAGCTAATGCAGAGGAATATTATGATGGGATCTGACAGACCTTTTTGGACATTATGGTGTCTGCGGAATTCTTCTCTGGATTATAATGCAGCCTTCATTTTGCCAAGAGAGTCTCATACAATTATACATCTTTGCTATAGATTGGAATGTGGATTTATGCTGTCACTTACGACCAGTCAAATAGCAGAGGTATTTGCTTTTGTTGACAGTGTTTTAAAATGGTATCAGTCAATGGATCTTAAAGCAGCATGTGTATGGGTCACAGGGAGCAGGTGAGGCAAAGCTCAGAGGCCTTCTATTGCCAAAGTCTTGGGGAGGGGGGAATAATAATAATAATAATAATAATAATAATAATAATAATAATATATTTATTATTTATATCCCCCCCCCCCATCTGGCTGGGTTTCCCCAGCCACTCTGGGCAGCTCCCAACAGAGTATTAAAAACACGGTAAAACATCAAACATTAAAAGCTTCCCTAAACAGGGTTGCCTTCATATGTCTTCTAAAAGTCAGATAGTTGTTTTTTCCTTTGACATCTGGTGGGAGGGCGTTCCACAGGGCAGGCGCCACCACCGAGAAGGCCCTCTGCCTGGTTCCCTGTAACCTCACTTCTCGCAGGGAGGGAACCGCCAGAAGGCCCTCGGAGCTGGACCTCAGTGTCTGGGCTGAATGATGGGGGTGGAGATGCTCCTTCAGGCATATTGGACTGAGGCCGTTTAGGGCTTTCAAGGTCAGTTTTGAATAGTGCTCGGAAACATACTGGGAAGTATGGAATGGATTGTATGCAGTGTCATCGTAGGCGAGTGCCCTCTGATCTGATGGTGCTGTCAGCCCACAATAAAACAACTCTTGTTCATGATTTGATCATGGATAAGGTGGGTGACCTGGTGCATCACTGGAACCTGGGCAGGTGAGTTGGGAGGCTTTGCTCACCTGGGTATATAGCACAGCACCAGTAAGAGTGGAAGGATGGGCAAGGGTGTGGCATTATTGGTGAGTGGACTAGAGAGCTCCATCCATATGCAGTGTACTGGATCGAGAAAATCCTCTGAGCACAATCACTGCTTTCATGCAATTCCACATCTTCTGCACTTTACTATGGTCCCTCAATTGTCTCTCTGTGACTGTAGGAGAAGTTTTGAAAATTATCCCCAAATGATATTACTTCTATTTTAGAGGACAGACTGTAGCTCAGTGGTAAAGCTCATGTTTTGCCTATTGACATTACTCAGATGTCATCACCGTACTCTCTTAGGTATCTTCTGAAAACTTTTCTGTTTTAGAGGGCCTATGCAGACACATCGTTTGGTTACATCTTGATAGTCATTGCATCTTGGGTTTTTTAAAAATTCCATTGTGTTTTATAATTTTTATATATTTTAATGGGTTTAAAATCTTTTAAATGTTTTTATTTTATTTTTAATTGTATCTTATTTTATTGTAGATGTGTTTGCCACCCTGGGCTCCTTTGGGAGGAAGGGTGAGAGATTAATGAATAAATAAAATAAATGTTTTGTGCACAAAGGTTCCTGGTTCAATGGTTGTCATCTCCAAGTACAGCTGGGAAAGACTGACCTGCAACCCTGGAGAGCCCCTGCCTAGTCAATTTAGAAAATGCAGCTTCTCATTTTATCATTGTAACTTCAGAATTACAGAGATTTATAGATCTGTTGAAATGTAAATATGTAAACTTAATACTCTGGATAATCTGGCACTTTTGCAGAAGCTGTTACAAATATAATTTGTTGATAGGAGCAGATAAAAGTTTTCACTGGAATGCACTTTTCGGTGCTTGTAAAACCGCACTAATAAAACTTTTGATCTGAGAGCTGTTCCTTTAAAATACATGTTTTTATGAAATCGGATGACAAATCTGATTACTGAGTTCAGTAAAAGTAAGATTTTAATGAGCCAGTCATCCTTCTTTTAGAGTGTGTGATTTAGCTGGTAATTCATTCCAGTTTCTTGTTGATAATCTTGTAAGCAATTTTGGTGATTTTCAATTTCTAGCTGCAATATTTGCACCTGCTTGATGATGCAGTCTACCACTAGGGTTGGAAGCACAAAACTAATCTGTTATAGATATTAGATTTATCATAAGCAGGTATATTTAATGGGCCAATATTTTCAAAATATTAATCCCTTGTGAGCTACAATTTATATTAGTAATATTTGTGATGCGAACACTTGCCAATCATATTTTTAATAACTGTCTTCCAAATGCAGCTGGATTAACCTGCGGTGCAAGTTATATGATTTATAGGCTGGTTTATGACTGATTATTCACAGTACACCAGTAACCCTTTCTGCGCAGACAGCTCTCATTATTCCAGATGGGCTTGAGTAAAATCTGGACTACGGTGAAATATCTCCATCATTTCACTCTGTTTATAACTGTAAGCTACTATCCACAGTATGTTTAAATTGATGTACATGAGCTCCTCAGACAAGAGCAGAATGAAGGGAGCCTCGCATGGATTGAGGACACCAAGGTACTTAACACTCTATAATATGCCTGTGTGTCTGTGTCCTTTCACAGCATATTGCAAGTTCTGCTGAAAAGCACTCACAAGTGTGTGCTTTTTCACAGTGTGGCATCTTTGACCAGCACCATGCAGTTCCTGTGAGCATGATGTTGTGTCTAGGGTGGGGGTCAGCAAACTTTTTCAGCAGGGGGCCGGTTCACTGTCCCTCAGACCTTGTGGGGGGCCAGACTATATTTTGGGGGGAAAATAAATGAACAAATTCCTATGCCCCACAAATAATCCAGAGATGCATTTTAAATAAAAGGACACATTCTACTCATGTAAAAACATGCTGATTCCCGGACCATCCGTGAGCCGGATTTAGAAGGCAATTGGGCCGGATCCGGCCCCCAGGCCTTAGTTTGCCTACCAATGGTCTAGGATATCAGACTAGGGATCAAATCCACACCCTACATTTAACATCCAAATCACATTTAAAGCACATGGTTTACTCTAGAGAATCCTGGGGATGGTAGTTTGTTAAGGGCAGGCATTGGCAAACTCCGGCCCTCCAGATGTTTGGGACTACAATTCCCATCATCCCTTGCTAACAGGACCAGTGGTCAGGGATGATGGGAATTGTAGTCCCAAACATCTGGAGGGCAGGAGTTTGCCAATGCCTGGTTAAGGGTATAGTAGGTCTGTGAGGGGGAGACCGCAGTTCCCACGATTATTTGTAGGGGGAGGGCATCCTGTGTTATAAATGTGTGCTGTATGCACTTGAAGTGTATAGTGTGTGAATCTGCTCTAGAGGCCTGGGGAGACTAGGTACACGTTCCCATTTAACTCGGCATCCAATGCACTCACACTGCTGGTTTGGGAATGACGTTAGTGACAATTCAGATCTATTCTGTTGTTTTGCATGGAATACTGTGTTTTTCCCAAACCACTTTTGATACCAAATGAGAAAAATAACAACCCAACTGTGTTCTTAGCCAGTAATGTGTACACAACCTAGGTTCAAATATTCATACATTGAGTGCACTAAGAAACTTTAGATCAATCACTAACTCAGAGTTGTTTTGAGCGTAAGATTGGGGGGAAGCAGAGGGCTGAACATAAATATAATGTTTAAGTTTGTGGGGTGCCTGGACTCCCCTTCTAATTCTGGGGTGCCAGACATTGAATTGAGCATGTTAAAATATAAGCCATGTTAGAAAATAAGCCAGGCTGGCTTCCTGATGCAGTCATCGCTTGAAGAGGTGGACCATTAAGAAAGGACTGGGTCAGTTGTCCATTGGCTGGGTTCTCTAAGGTTCCTGTAGGTCAGCTGTGGCCACCTACCCAAGTCACATGATGCTGCATGCATAGCTGCATCAAAGGAGCAGGCGCACCAGAAATTATTATCAACCATCACACCTACTGAATATAAGTGGCTTTGCATTGTTGAATGCAAAGCTGTTCTTATTCTCCCCAGACAACTGAGGCTGGATCCATGGTTGTAGATCACATCCACATGTTCCTTTTCTTTACTTCCAGAAACAATCTGGCTCTCTGCCTCTCCATTGTGTATTTGTGGCAGCTGTATCAGTTTTTCAGTATTTCAACTCGTTTCTGTGTAAAGATCGTAAAGCGATCAAAGGAATAATTATATAGCACTTTGCGTTATGTAGCACAGAGTGAACTAGCAGCACTTGCATCCCTTACGGCTGCAGCTAACAGTTCCAGTGCCCCCTCCTCTTGCCCTTTCTATTTCATGTTGTTTGTTAAGCACAAACTAGAGCCATTTTAAAGTGTCTGTAACACATTTTAAAATTGATTTTGTCACTGGGGACAATGTATGTACATGGCCAAAGGCCAAACAATTCATTGGAGCATTTGGGACTGTAGATTGTTGGGGGGGGGCATGTAGCAGTTTGCCTGGGTACACACATTCCTTGCGAGAATAAACATTTGAAATTAGTGAATGAAAGAAGATCAAAACATGAAAGCAAAGCAGACACTTTTAAAATAAATTGCAGTGTGATCCTATGCATAGTCACTTGTTCCATTTTCTTCTATGACACTTATTTTGTTATGTTTTAGTTGTTGTGCAGCCCATTCTGATGAATGAGATGAGGCCTAAAATTGATTTAAGTTGTCTGTGGCTCACCTCATGACCCTTCATGTAATTTCAGAAAGCAGGTGACTCAAAATAAGGGTGCAGCACTTTGTGATGACTGGCAGGTTTCTTTCTTTTTCTTTCTTTTCTTCTTCTTTTTCTGCAGGGGGGAGTTGGAATATCAGATGGAAGACAGACTTTTCTATTAGAGAAATGGTGCAATGGTATGGATTAAGTGGTCTCAACACTGACAAGAGTGTTATCATTTTCAGACTTGAAGCTGCCATGAGCGAAATGAATCATTGCAGAGGAAAGGGAGGAGGGCTGCATTAACAAAGTACTGTAGAGACATTGACCTCTGCAAGCCCAGGAGTAGGAAAGGGCTTACCTTGCTTTTAGTATGAGAGCTACTCACTGTGATGAGTCTTTAAGAACAACAATGTAAAGGCTTCCTTCTATTTTATCTTTGATCACTACAACAGCTTTAAAATTCAGGATTTTTTCTCTCTCTGTGTGTGCTTTTTAATGTAACACTGCATAACACTCAATGCAGATGTGATTTGACACACAGAAATAAGTTGAATATGTAGATAAATTATTTTTAAGTGATGCAAGTGGGGTTTTTTTAAATGAACTCAGCTGGTATGATGATGGTGATGGTGATGATTCCACCCTTCATCACCCTTCATCACAAGAGCTCAGGGTTGTTCACAGGTAAAAACAAGGTAAAAACACATGTAAATAGTTAAAACAAAAACAAGACATTTAAAAGGCTGTAGAATATTAATCAGCCAAAGGTCTGGTTGAAAAAGAACATTTTCGTCTGGTGCCTAAAGATATATAATGAAGGCACTAGGCAAACTTCCCTGGAGACAGTGTTCCACAAATGGGGAACCACTGCAGAAAAGGCCCATTCTTGCATTGCCACCCTGTAGACCTCATGTGGAGGAGGCACATGAAGAAGGGTCTCAGATAGTGAACACAGAGTTTGGGACAGTTTATATGGAGAAAGGCAGTTCTTAAGGTATTGTGATCCTGAGGGTTTATAGGTCAAAACCAGCAGCCAATTGGCAGCAAGTGCAGTTGGGTCAGGATCGGTATAAGATGCTCAAAGCGTCTTGCCCCAGTGAGCAGCCTGACTGCCAAAATCTGCACCAGTTGCACCATCTTCAGAGGCAGCCCTACATAGAATGTGTTGCAGTAATCCAGCCATGAGGTTACCAGAGCATAATCGACAGAAGTTAGGCTATCCCTGTCCAGGTAGGAGTTCAGCTGAGCCACTAGCCAAAGCTGATGGAAGGCCCTCCATGCTACTGAGGCTACCCGAGCCTCAAGTGACAGCAAAGGATTCAGGAATACCCTCAAGTCCAACACCCTGCAATGCAGAAATATTTTCACCCAATATGGGTCTCAAACCCACAACCCTGAGATTAAGAGTCTCATTCTCTACAAACTGAGCTATTCCATCATGGTTTGAACTGTGGAAAGGTGGTATACAAATAAAATTATCTATGTCTGTATGTATATATGCATGCATTCATTTCTTCCTGCCCTTAAAGAGCCCCACAATTTATAAAAACTTCAGTTAAGTACCCCACCACATACTCTTTAGTTATTTGTCCTTGACCCTGATTTGCCCATACAAAGACAAGAAAAACAAAAATTCCAGTATTTAAGAAATGTCTAAAAGTTCTAATACGATTACAGATAGGTAGCCGTGTTGGTCTGCCATAGTCAAAACAAAAAAAAATCCTTCCACTAGCACCTTAAAGACCAACTAAGTTAGTTCTTGGTATGAGCTTTCGTGTGCATGCACACTTCTTCAGATAGAAGTGCATGCACACGAAAGCTCATACCAAGAACTAACTTAGTTGGTCTTTAAGGTGCTAGTGGAAGGATTTTTTTTCTAATACAATGTTAGTCAAAGGAATAGCTTGGATGGGGTACATTAGAATGGACTCAAAGGCACAAAATTATTGTTGAAAATAATGTTGAGTTCATTTATTTGGCATTAGAAGTTTAAAAGGAAGAACATTTTAAAGAAAAAAATGACAAAAAGGAATGGGAATAGAAAGCAGGAGATCATAAGCAAAAAGCTTTCTGTGTCTATTAGGTGTTTTCTGAAAAATAGATATGGTTTCAGGAAATACCTTTGTTCAAAGGTATGAAGATGAGCACATGTCTTTTCAATACAAGGAGGCATGAAGAAACAGGAACCCATCATGGAACAATTGAGGCCATGACAAAAGAATTACCCTCTACGTGAATTAGTGGCGGAAGAAGAGGAGTGTGGGGGGAGTGCACCGCCCCCGGCAGCGCGACCCCCAGGGTGCCATCACGGCTGCCCCCCTGCGCTGGGCACCCCAACCCTGCAGGCCACGCTCCGCCCCCAGGATACATGCACCACCCCTGCAGGCAGTGCCCCCCCCCACCCCAGGATGCATGCCCCACCCCTGGGACACGTGCCAGCCCCGCCCCGCCTGCTCTCCACCCCCGGTGCCAGAGCATGAAGCTCCACCACTGATGTGAATCATCCCAGAAATAAACAATGCTGGGATTGGAATCAGTGAAGTGGAAGACTGAAAAACCAGCCAAGGATGGAGAGGATGGAAAAATTCCACCAATCATAGGGATAGCATCATCATCTGTCAACGTGACCTGTAAATCCACATCCAAGAGTACCTGGGTGAGACAGGAAATTGAGCACACACAAACATCCATCTTGATGATAACCATTTAAAAAGGGGATTTAGAAGTGTCTACTGGATCCTCAAAGGAAATAAGGCATGCATGCACCCATCCAAACAAAGAGAATTTTCCAGACCAATAAGGAGTTGGTCTGGTTAAGATGACACTCTTACAACAACAACATCTAGCCATTTTCTTTCACATCATATAATTGCACTTTCGACATATTTTATGGTCACAAGACATGGTGTGGGAAAAATATTTGTTCAAAAGTGGGATTCTCTCAAAAGTACCAATTTTTAGAGAAGACACTCATCATTTGAAGTGATAAATGTTTGGGAAGAGAGGATCATGTGTGTTACCAGCAAGGGCTTCTTTGTGAAGGGTATGGAGAGGGTTGGGCTGGGCTAGCCCTTGCCAATCCTCCCCACAGTTGCCTGCTGACAAGTTACATGCCTTTGCTCCATCCATGTGCTTAACCCTCTTGTTTATGGGTTGACAGCTGGGGGCAGATGGAATACCAGATTTGACCCATAGCCAGCAAGTTTCTGATTATATTTTCTTTTTCAGTTCCCAGCTTGCTTCCTGCTGCAACTGTTTTTATTGATATGGAAATAAATAAGTAATGGGACAAGTACTTCTACCTTTGCTTTAGGACTATTTCAGTGGCCTGTTGGAGAGGGTGCTTTTGTAGTGGGGCCGCTTAATGCTTGTTTGTCTCTCAGTGAAGATGGCAAGAGAAGTGGGAGCAGGGAGGGGAGAGGTTTGATTAAATGTTTCTTTATGGGTTGCTGTTGTGATCCCAAAGCAATTCTCAGAGATTGATTTGTAAAGCATTCTGAATCAATTAGGGCTTTAATCAGCAAGCAGTAAACTTCAGATGGCCTGTGGACTAATTTTACCACCTCTTATTGACATGAACCTAAATCGGGGGAGGTCAGTTCAAGGGGTGTGATTATCTTTCCTGATTACCAAATTAGAAGAGTTTGTGTGTATTTCATTTATGAGCAGAAGGGGAAATCTCCTTCTAGGGAAAAAAAATCAGGAAGTGGTTGAAGTACTGGTTCTGTTGTTGTTGACTGTAGACATTCAATAAAGTCCGTTTGCAATAAGAAGATAAAACTAACTTTGATGTGCAACATATGCCTCAGTGAAAAATGTCTGGTGTTGTGGGTAAGCCATTGGCTAGAGCTTGGTATTGACTTTGCATTGTAACTGTACAAGGCAACTGAGGTCACATCAGGCTGGATTCTTAAGAGAAATATTGATTGAAAACATTTCTCCCTCCCCTTGGGTTCTCTCCAATTGAGACATCAAAATGAACCAACAACAGCATCAGATTGTTTAATGGAGAAAACACATGATTTTCTTAAGATGCCTGACAGAAAGACCCATGGTCATCACACTGACTTGAAAGCCAGTCTCCTGCACCATGGTGACAGGTTTCTATTGCCACAAAGATATGCAATTAATCATCAAAAGTGTGGTTATATTTTGGAGGTGGGAAACCAGCAAACATGTTTGTCTGTTTTAAATCAAGTCTTTCAGAGAAGTCAAATGTGAGCTTTATTTATTTATCTCTATTTATTTAAAAACTATTTCTATTCTGCCTTCTGCGGTATAAATCCCAATGGTTAAAGGGGAGAAGAAGAAGAATCCAGGATCACAAAGAAGCTCTACATCTCTGGATTAAAAAAAGGCAATGTTGGAAAAAGGCAGAATGGAACAAAAATATGTCTTCAAGGCACATCTGCTCTTAAAGGACCTTTCATAGTTCCACAGAAAGGGAGTTCCACATCTATAAAGCAAGCAAGAAAAGATGAATTAAACTGTTTGAACATTTCCATCTGTATTGGAATTGTTTGTAGATGTTTTAAATGTTTTTATCACTTAGACATGATGGGACCAAGGTGACACTTGGAAGGCCATAGAGAAGACTGCAATAGTCTAATGTGATAGACTGCCAGGGCATGGACCAGAATGTTTGTTGCTGATACAGGGAAGAAGGGCCATCCATGCCTTTTCAGTGGTGTAAAGGAAGAAGCAACACGGTTTGGCGACAAGACTGAATAGAAAGAACAAAGGAGAGAGAGGGCTACAGAACCAAGTCTACATATCTGTTAAACAAGGTATATGGTAACAGTCTCAATGGAAAAGAAAAGTATGCAAGTAGAAGAAAGATGTCTTGGGCATGTTGCATTTGAGATAACAATGAAGCATCCAATAAAAATAGCACCGAGGCAAATGGGGACAGCTGGGGAGTCAGTGCTGAAGTCTTACTTAACCAGACTGCCTCACACACCAGTTGTGCTGAACTTAGATGTGAATCAGGAAGGCTTCTGAATCCCATGATGAATTGATATTGTTATTCATTAACATGTAGCAATCATGGTTTTCAAAATATCTAAACCACCCAGAAAACCTTGATTGTTGAGTGTTATAACGGGCCTTTTCTGTGGTGGCTTCCCATTGTGGAAAGCTCTCCCTAGAGAGGCTTGCCTGGTGCCTTCATTACATATCTTTAGGCAGCAGATGAAAACATTACTCTTCAACCAGGCATGTGACTGATTTACATTCTACGACTGTGGAAGTGAGGTGGTTGGTTTGTTTTGCTTTTGTTTTATTACGCATTTTGTGTTTTATTTTTTGTATTTTTGTTATAAACTGTCCTGTGATCTTCAGGTGAACGGCGGTGTAGAAATTTATTTATTTAATTAGTTATAATGCAAAATAATTTAATGGATAAACTTGGCATGCTGCTGATTAACTAAATTTTGATCAGTTTGTAAGGCTGGGAGGGAGGGAGGAATGAATTTTTGCATTTGCTAGAACAGCCGGCTTCCCATGCTAGTGTAAACGACGTTGAGCAGAATTTATTTTGCAGGTCTGTTCCTCATTTTGGATTTTTTATGCGGAGTAAAACAACTTAATTTTGAGGCATAGAGGTGTTTTTGCTGGTATTGTAGTCTAGTTTTGATGTGCTCTATAATTATCTCTGATAGTATCACTTTAGGTTTAAAAGACCTACAATTTCTACTTTGGCTTTTTCATTTCATTATCAGGGCCAGGCATGTTTGCTCAACAGAGAGATAAATATCATCTCCTCCTGGTGGACCATTATTTATTCTTTATATCTTCTTGGAGCCAATCAGAATCATCAAGTTGCATAAAACTCTCTCATAATACCCTCCCTCCTTTTACAACTGTGGTATAATTTTCTGTTTGATTGTTGAGCAGAATGTTAATCCTGGCATATTTATCTGCCACAATGAAGGGCTGCTGCTGCATTCTGCACAAAGTTCAGAATAAATGCTGAGATCTCAAGTGAGTTATAGGTCAGTTGTAATAACTGGAGGGAAATGTAATCAAGTAACCTCAGTATTATTCAGCAATACTGAAACCTTTTATTGTTTGCTAATGAACAGTAAACAAACTTGTCACTAGTCATTGATTCTGGGGGAATGTGGTATATAATTTATTCCAGTAAACAGTAGCATCTCTACCAAAGGGATGTGTCTCTTGATAACACTAGGGTTATTAAATACTGTTGAACAAAATCTTCAGTATAATGAGATTGAAACTGCCTACATAAGGAAACTAAACTTTATTGCAGCAGAGAGAGTGAAGGATGCCTCATCAGTGTTGACTTTCCATCACCAGTGACACCCAATTAAGGGTTCACTATCCTGTTATGAGAGCTAATTTGCATTGCTATTTAGTACATTTCAAGCTTTATAAATGGCACATCATATCCTGGTTTCTGAGAGAAATGTAACCTGGCTCAGGTGGTTTACTTTTCTTTTTAATGCACAGCTTCTCTATGATTGAGACTGCAGTATCGAAGTATTGGTTTCAAAATATTTGACTTTCAGTAAGTCCTGAATATGCCATTATCTTCTACATCCATTACTGTGGCTGCCTGGCCAATGTCAGAGGGATGTGCTTCAAAGGGCTGTATTGGCCGGCCGGGCTCCTCCCTGTTTGGGTGGGTGGGCAGGTGGTGCAGTTCGGCCCTGTGAACCCTCCTTGCTCCACGCCTGCCTGGTGGTGAGGGCTAGGCTGAAACGGTGGGTTTGTTTACCCTCTGTGCTCAACCCCTGGTCCCGCCATGCACGTGCCCTGGGCGCCAGCAAAGGATGCAATACCACTGCCATAACACCGTAATGCCAGAGTGAGGTGGCTGAGGAAGGGAGAACAAACACCAGAGAGGGTGGAGGGAGAGCTCCATTATAATTGACTGCTTCAGTTTGTAATCAGAGAGGATTATTTTATCCACACAGCAAGTCTCTTATTTCCTGCATTCATTGTAACAGGTATGTACTGTAGCACAAAAGCCCTGGACCAATCTACCTGCAATGTGACAGGTGTCATGCAGTGGCACCTCCATCCAATTGCCCACAAAACACTATGGGAGACATCCCCCCCTTTTTTTACTCACCTTAAAACTGTAATGGCTGCCCTTGCGGGAAAACCACTGCGGCTGTCCCTCTGGAATTTGGCAGCATTCATGCCCTCAGAAATGGTGACAAGGTCTGAAAATATTGTCCAATTCTGCCCCTGACATAATTATTTTTAGACATTTCTTTGTTGTTTCAGAGAGACAGACAGAGAGAGAGAGAGAGAGAGAGAGAGAGAGAGAGAGAGAGAGAGAGAGAACTTAAAATATGCCCACTACTGTTGGAGCTAGGTTGGGGGGAAATGAATTTGAGGGCTGGGGTAGGGGGAAGAAGGGAAGGATAAGGTTTACCTCCCCTTATTCATGTCCCCCTTTGATGTGAAAATTAAACCTCTTTCAGTCCCACTTTGCACATGTGTGAAGCAGGCAAAAAAGAAGAAACATGACTGCTATTATTACTTCCAGTTTGGCCATTAGATACCTTCCTGTGTAATGTCAACAAATCCCAATTAAAATGGTTTCCTTGGAGTTTGGGAGGGTGATACAGGGCAACAGTAAGAAGCTGGATTTGGCTCCTGCCTGTTGACAATACGCATTGAAATGTTAAGGGTTTTCTGGGTGGAGAATATTGGGTATTTCACAAGGCATCCCAACTGGCAACCATCTTCTTAACATAACATGTTTCAAACAGTAATGGAATATTTATAGTTTTCACATCCAGAGACAATGATATCAAAATTTAAAACTACTCGGACATTTTGCTCCCAATGGCAAAATGCCTATCTGCACATTTACAGCAACAATAAAAAAATCCAATCCATTCAGAATATTCTGTTCACTCTGCAGTATTTTTATTTTAGGCTTTTTAGGAATTGGGCTATTATTCTGTGAAGAATGTGACTCTAGACAGAGGACGACACTCTTTCCTCTAACACAGAGGTTTTCAACCTTTTTGGGTCCATGGCTCCATTGACCAATTCCATTCTTTCTGTGGCACCCTGTGGGGCTTAGGAGCCCAGTTATGTCACCCCTTGCCTGTAGAGTCAGAAGCCCCTAACACCTTCTCTAACACCCTCCCTTGTGGAGTGATCCCTCAGCCTCTTCTCTTCTCCCCTCTCCTTGGGAATCTGGGCAGCCTCCTCTGGGTAGCCACAGCTGCTACCCCTGGTCTCTGAGCTGGCCACCTGCCCCAATGAGAGGTGCCTCCTCACACTGCCCCACAGGGGCCTGCAGAGGACTCCCTGACCAGCCCCAGAGGCACCATTTGCCTGCAGAGCTTGTAGCCAGGGCTGCTGCAACAAACATCTGTGCAAGCCTTTGGGAGGCAGAGACATGAAAGGGCATCAGAGGAGGGAGAAAAGGAAAGAGGGACAGAGCCCAGTGTTGCCCACGGCATCCCTGCCCCCAGGGTGCCACAGCAGACAGGTTGAAAACCACTGCTCTAACGTTTCCAACTCATTTTATAAGGACAGCTCCACCTTTGTCATCTTTCTGCTACTCTGACCTGCCTCTGCTCTCAAAATAACTGGATTGTTGCTGTGTTAGTCTCCCTTATGATTACTGGTACTTTACAAGTTTCCCAAATAGGCCTTAAGACATGGGGGGGGGGGATTGTAGTTGTAAATAAGATAAGCCAGTCATTTTTGTTATTATTTTGTATTGTTTTTATGTAGCAGGTGTTTTATCATACTTATATGTATTGTTGGAACTTGATATCTTACATGACTAGGTGTTACATACGTATTTTTATATACAAATAATGGAAAAGCTAATGGCTCTATGAACTCCAGGTTTGACTTGACAAAGAGGAGACACTGAAAGCATGGAAAGATGTCTCCTCCACTAGGGTTGCATGCTCAATCACAATTCAGCAATAATAGATTCAGCAACTGGAACCAACCAAGCGCCAGTCAAGACCCCTTAAATGGAATCAGTCTCTGGGTGCATGATGTTCCTCATCTTACCCTGTTCAGCTGAGACACAGCTTGGATCTAGTAGGGCTGTAAAACTTGCTGGTCAGAGCTTGTCTTTGCTGATCTGGGAGTGGAGACTTCAAGGGCTCCTGCAAGGCAGACAGGTTCTGGCCTTAGTCACTCTTAGCCATTACATAACCATTCACTAAAGGCATAATCAAGTCTCCTTCAGTCAATAGCTTTCAACAACATTATCTTTGTTGTCTGTGGCTAATGTAGCATCTTTCTTCCTGTCTCTGTCTCTCTCTTCCGTCCTTCCTAAACAAACACTGCCATGCTTGAAGTGCTTCTCCTGCTTGTATAAAAGTTATAGCCTGGGATGGAGCAGAATGGTGCTCTGATTAAAGTGATTAAAACTATATACAGCATGCATAATTAACCTTTGCGCTGGCTGTCATGGGGAGCTGATGCCTTTAACCGATACTGTATCTATCCACGGCAGCCGGCGTATGCTACATGACCAATTTCCACCCCCTTAAGAATTTTAATCACTTGAGATAAAGAGCCAGGAGAGAGGGGGAGAGATCAAGGCAGTATTAATCCTCTCAATGGCTTTATAATTTTCCCCACTATTCTGCTGCCCGTAATCAAGAAACAGAATGCAGCCTTAATCCTGGATGCCAAGGTCAATCATTCTTGAGCCTTCCTGATATCAAGGATGTCATAATTATGAAAAGATTATTTAATGAACATAATGTTCCTTTTCATAATTTGAGGTGGATAAATGGGTGAATGGATGCATTTCATTCAGGTTGGTCTCTGAAAAGCAACAGGATTGTGTGTGTTGAGCAGAGAAGGGAGGACACTGCCCCTCTTGCTGCCAAGGCTAAGGTGGAGAAAATATTGCTGTAACTCCCTAACAGTTGATCAAGCAGCAGGAGGGACACATTAGCAAAGGTGCACTTGCAAAATGCAGAGGGTAGAGGAGAAGAAGGCGGTGTGTGTGTGTGAAGAAACTGATGTCCCAAGTGATTGTGTAAGGAAGGCAAAAGGTCACAGCAGACAGGTGAGCAGGGATGGAACATGGCTTAACACAAGGTGCCCTTGGTGAAATCCATTATAGAAACAGGCTAGGTGAGGAGGGTTTTGGAAAACATGACCTTTTTAAAGGAACATATCTTCTAGAGGTGATGGTTTTGGGTCTCCGGATTCTGGTAGCTCAACTCTATCTTCAATTTTAGACCTGAAAATTCCCAGTTCCAGCTGTCTTACAAGACAATGTAAGACTAGTCATTTTCATGGCACATTTTTTGGAAAAAGAAAAGGAAGTTGTAGCCTAGATGCTGTAATAACTGCAGGACAAACTGTGGTGTTTACTATGCCATTTCAGTTCTGCAAGAGAGAGAGAGAGAGAGAGAGAGAGAGAGAGAGAGAGAGAGAGAGAGAGAACTGGAGGAGAAAATTCTTCCTTCATGGCTGGGGACATTCCTTCATTGAAACAGGTCAAAACATGGAAGCTGTTGAGTTCCGTAGTGCTATATTTATTGATAATAGCCTGTAGAGAGATAGAAGAGTAAATGTAAGGTTTCAGGCTTAGCTATTCAAAGAATAACAGGGGAAGCTATGTGGCCTCAGCTATGCATGCTCATCATTAGCAGCAGGGATGACTTCTGGAAGTAAGTTAATGCAGAAAAGTGCATGTTGGAGTCTTCTTTATCTAGCTCTCTGCATCCACAACTCAATTCCCAGGTACAGTAACTAGTGAGGATGCTCAGCACTTCATAGTAACATTTAGCAGGCTACATGAGCTACTCCCTAATCAAAGGCTTGGGCATGGTGCCCACAGCAATTCTTTAGTGCTATTAAACCTTTAACCTTTAAGACACACTTAATCAATAAAACTGTTCCACTTGTACTGACAAGGGATGCTTTATAAAACTTCTGCTGAAGGCTTTTTTTTAAAGACAAAAAAATTGACTCTGAGAGAAAAGCTATACCAGTAGCCTTGAAACTAAGACAACAATCCTATGACCACTTTCCTGGGAGCAAGTCCCACTGACCTTTCAGCCTAACCTACCATGCAGGATGGTGTGGGGAGGAGGAGAACTATGTATGCTACCTTGAGCTCATTGGACGAAAGATGGGATAGAAATGCCAGAGATAAACAAACAAACCTAGTTGGACTTACTGCTGAGTAGACATGCATAGGCTTGTAATATAATTGTCATAATAGCCCGTTCATTTGCAGATGGGGTGCTGGTCCTTCAATTCACTCAGTTATGTGTTCCTGCTTTGAAAAGACCCCCAGTGCTTCTCACACTTGTGCTTCACATTGTCACATGGCTTAGATCTATGTGTATCACATATGTTTCCCCCCTCAGAGGGTACGTGTACAAGGCACTGTTACATGCCACACCAATCTCCAAGCAGTGTGAGATTCCTGCAAGTCAAAAAGTGAAAGAGTGCCATGGAGAGTCAAAGCTGTGGGAACAAGAGCTGTTGACATGTCACTGAGTGCACAGCAATCTAGGAAACTGTCTTATCCTCAGACAATTGGTCCATCTAGCTCAGTATTGCCCACACTGACTGGCAGAATCCGTCTCTCCCAGCCCCACCTGGAGATGCTGGGAATTGAGCCTGGGACCTTCTGTACCAAAGGCAGATGTCCTGCTACTGAGCTATGGCCCTTTTGAGTTTGGGGTTCTTTGCACTTCACCATCTTTTTGAAAAAAAAACCCTCTAGCTGCCCGTGGATCTCACATTTTCGAATAAGTTGGCTTTGACCAGTAGGATGGAATTGAAAACACAAATTGCAGATTCCTATGGTTATAAGATTGTGTTGACCATGAAGATACGGACACTCTCTGAACTTTTGGTGTGGGTGGTGAACACTGAAATAAAAATAGCCCCACATGGTTCATACTGCACATACTTACAAGGTGATTGGAAACCCACCTTGCTTAAAACAAAAATGTGCAGGTTGTTAGATCTCAGGTGCCCTTTTCAAAGAGTTTTCTCAGTATTGAAAATTGAAAATTATGATGAATAACATACTATAGAAGACATAGAATGAGGACTTCAAAAATGCAGGTTTAACTGAAGGTGACCTTGGATGTGGAACTAAAGACCGAAACAAAGAATATGAAGTAAAGGCAAATAACTTATTGAGGGATGACTTATTTATCAGAGATACCAGGGAAGCCTATATATAAGATAGACAACAGTAAATAGATGGTCATGGGTGTAGCCAGGATTTTTTTTAGGGAGGGACAGGACTTTTGTTAGGAAGGCAGAACTGACGTGATGGGTCACTAAGTTAAGTATTTCTATTGTTTTACTTGATGGGGGGGCAGCTGCCTCCCTGCCCCCCCCCCCCGACTACACCTATGTAGCTAGTTCTTTTGAATGCTGCTGAAACAATGATGGGGCAGAACATACCGCTTTTATTGGCCATGAACAAATGATAGTGGCCTGAACTAGGCTCAGAATGTCAGTATCAGGACAGAAAATTGCAGGGAGCTATGTGCTTCAGCTTCAAGTAGCACTAATGATTAAATGTCAACAAAGGAATGATTTTTGAAACCTTTATATCTCAAGGTTGAAATTCATGATGTCCTAGATAAAAGTGAGGAATGATCAGCAAGAGATGATGTCCTTGTGGAGGGTGCACAAGGCTTCCTGCATCATGCAGAGTCACAAGGTGCAAAAGCATGACAGGAAACCAGTATGAGGTTAGTTGGTGTTAAAAGTACAGGTCAAGGCAGGGCAGATGCTTGGAAATGAACCAAGTTCAAAGGCCATGGAGAAGGAAGGTATTGGAGCAGTGGTGAATTATTTCATAGGGAATAAACTCCCAAGTACTGGCATGCAGGGATAGGTTCATCTGTCAATTTCAGTTTCTGTCCACTTCTCATTCTTCCAGTCTTCCAGTTTAGGTTTCACGTTTCCACATCAGCTTGTGAATTATCATCATCATCATTAGAAAGTCCTCATCTATGTTTTAGTGAGGATTTTTCCTAATATACATATTGTATGCAATTTTGCCTTAATATACATTTTTGTAAGCAATTTTCCTAATGCAATGCATTTTTAATGCTATCTTCATGCATATATGCATTGTAATATATATGAATTTCAATGCAAACTTTACCTCCATATAAGCATTTTAATACACATTATTTGGTTAAACCCAGAGTGGTTGAACAATCAATTCCTCTTCGCAGGGAATTCTGGGAATTGCAGCCCTGTGAAGGGAATAACAACTCTCAGCACCCTTGACAAACTACAGCTCCCAGAATCCTTTGTGGGAATCCATGACTGTTTAAAGTGGCATCATAGTGCTTTAAATACATGGTGTGACTGTGACCACAATTATATTCCTCACCTAATAACTACTGCTATCTTTTGACAGCATGGGTGAGTTGAAGAACTCTCAGAAAATGGAATCACACTTGAACACTTAGCATCCAACATTGCAGTTGGCTATAAGGCTGCCTCTGTGGCCTGGGGGAAGACCAGTATTCAGTAGGGATGCTTGAGGAATCTGATCTTCATGATATCCATATGAACTGCCCTCATCTGACCATTTCAGATTAATGCACAAGTAGGAATTTACAGTTCTAACCATCATATCTACTCAGAAATAAGTCCAGTGGAATTGAGAGCCAGTGTGGTGTAGTGGTTAAGAGCGGTAGACTCCTAATCTGGGGAACCGGGTTCGCGTCGCCGCTCCTCCACATGCAGCTGCTGGGTGAGCTTGGGCCAGTCACACTTCTCTGAAGTCTCTCAGCCCCACTCACCTCACAGAGTGTTTGTTGTAGGGGAGGAAGGGAAAGGAGAATGTTAGCCGCTTTGAGACTCCTTAAAGGGAGTGAAAGGCAGGATATCAAATCCAAACTCTTCTTCTTCTTCTTCAAGGGGACATGCACTCAGGAAAGTGGGGTTGGGATTAGAGCCTTAGTTATTTTTAAGCTTTCACATCACATCATAGTCCCAACACATTTCTTGGCTCAAAAAAAGTATCAAAACACATTTTATGTTTTTATCTTGTATTTTTATGCTGTGAACTGTGCTGAGGTCTACTAATGAAGGGTGGTATGCAAATTTAATAAATAAATAAAATTTAAACCACATATTATTATTTTTATTTATATGTGACTTTTAATGCAGATTTATTTCTTTTCCCCCTTTGCAAAGTTAGTATGGAAATGGGACATAAGAAGTGGCCACTAGTGACAGTGGTCATTCATGTTAAATATTACCTGTATGTCCACCCATCTCCCTGCTTCCTCTGGGCTCCTCATTAATTCATGCTTCCTGGTTACTGCCATCTTTATTCAGACAGACTTTTGGCTTGCAGTTTGATCTGACTCTTTGCTGCTTTGTTTCTAACAGGTTTGAACTGACTACTGTTTTATTCTCTGGGGGTTTTCTGCTGTTTTTTAATCAGCTCTTGTTTTCTGAACATGGTTTGGAAAGGCGGGATATAGATTACTGAATACAGTAATAAATAATAAAAAGGACGTGTAAGCATGAAGAAAACACCAGTCAAGAAAGACCTGAATAAATTGTTGGGCCAACTTTTAGATTGATTTCTGGAATACAAATTATGCACCTGTTAATGGAATTGAATCAACTGGATAATGTTCAATTTGTTCCTGTTCATCTGTCAATTTGCCAGGTGGCCTTTGTCACTCTGCTACCACATCTGTAAATGGAGATGCTAATGATCTACTTCACAGGGTTATTGTGAGGATGCTTGACGTAAAGACTGTAATTGTGCATCAGATGTATTGTAGGAATCATGAATAATAACAATATGACATGGATCACACTTTGAAATCCACTCCATTTCTTCTTGCTTTGATAGCTACACTTGAGGTTGTGGCTTAAAGCTTTTGATTTAACAGTAAGCTCTCATCGCACCTGCCTTATTTTTTAATTTTATTTTGCCATCAAGCATATAATCTGTTTTATTATGTGAACAGAAGTAGATTAATCTGAAGAGAAGCCAGCTCATATTATCTGTTGCTATCTGAAGGATTATGTGGGAAATCTCCCAACGTGATGGAGTTAATGCTTTCTTAGGAAAATGCAGAATGAATACAGCTTTATTAAAAATGGTTTTGACTCAAGCTTACGGAGAGACAAAGCAGCATTAGTAGACACGGTCAAGGCCTTGGATATTTCCTGGCAGTTCTGACCAACTGGATGAGTTTTGCCTCTAGCCACATGTGACAGTTGCTCATTAATTCCCAAGAAATGCCTCCGGCCACGGTTGCTGCTGCCGCTGCTGTTAATCTGACTCATTTGCTTTGTTATTAGACAAAACAAAAAGAGACCAAGCCTGTTCCCATTTACACGCTGAGTCCTTATTTCTCTTGAGAGCCGCAAGTACAATCAGTCTGAACATAGTGCCATACAAATCTGGGGATTTTAAAGATAATTGCTTGACATCCCAGTTACCAGCCAGATTCCCACTCTTTCCTCAGTTCCCAGCTAGATTTTTGGGTTATGATGATTAAGGACTACAATCACTGGATAAGCACCCTGCCACAACATAATGGACTCCAGCCACTAAATAAATGTAAGGACAAAGCAGAATTAGTTCTTAAGTTTTTTGTTGTTGTTTTTTAAAAAAAACCTACAGTAAAATAATATTATTAAACTAAATGGTTTAAACAGCTGGCTTCACTTTAGGAGAGGGATGCCCATAGAGGATGGTTAAGGTTATCCATGGGATGTTGTCATTTTGCTGAGACAGGCAATGTTTTCTAACCCCAGACCAGATGGAGGTCAGATTAGCTACCAAGAGGTATAAATAACAAATATGTGAAGGGAAATATTATTGCACATGTAGCTTTCCAAGCCTCCAGTTGCAGTCATTTTCTCTGACCCTCTCTCTCTCTCTCTCTCTCTCTATTTTGGTTTCTTTCTTTTCATTTTCTTGTCTTACAAGTATCACCTCCTATGGCCTTTGGCCTGACAGCCCTCCAGTTTATGACCCTGGCTTCAGCATTGGACTTGGCTGACCTCTGAGTCCATCTTTACCATCCCAGCAGACTCTTCTGCATTTTGCCCTGTAGCCTTTCATTCTCTCTTCATTGCCCATCACTTCTCAGCTGAAGTTAGGAGGGCCCGCTCCTTCACCAGAATTCCTGAAAAAGGCTTTTGTTCCCCTGCACAATACTGGTCACTGACCTTAATAAAGAGATTGATGCTCATAGCCTATTCCCTTGCAGTTTACCACATCTCACTGACTTTCTATGAAAGTGATATATCTAAATGCTTAAAAAGAAACAAACTGTAAGGCAAATCTGAATTGTCATCGTACACTTCTACAGCATCTACAGTATACAAGGTGCTGTGTAATAGACATGAGACAATAGCAGAGGGAAACATTAGAAAGAAGGCTGAAGATTTAGTAAGGCACGGCAGAATCAGAGTTAAAAACCTGTTGAGGGGCAAACAGAGGAATGTGAGAAGGAATATAAAAGTTAATATAGAAAAAGAGGTATTAAATGAGAGCTAACTTGTCGGTAGGGATGCGGGTGGCACTGGGGTCTAAACCACTGAGCCTAGGGCTTGCTGATCGGAAGGTTGGTGGTTCAAATCCCTCCAATGGTGTGAGCTCCCGTTGGTCGGTCCCTGCTCCTGCCAACCTAGCAGTTCGAAAATGCATCAAAGTGCAAGTAGGTACCACTCCAGCGGGAAGGTAAACAGTGTTTCCGTGTGCTGCTCTGGTTTTGCCAGAAGTGGCTTAGTCATGCTGGCCACATGACCCGGAAATTCTGTCTGCGGACAAACGTCGGCTCCCTCAGCCAGTAAAGCAAGATGAGCGCCGCAACCCCAGAATCATTTGTGACTGGACTTAACAGTCAGGGGTCCTTTACCTTTAACTTGTCTGTGCCATGGGCCCCTTACCCAACCTGCCCCACCCCCACACCATACCTCCCCTTGCCCAGAACCACTGCAATTGAGGTTGCCCCTGCTCTCCCTAGCCCCTTTCTTCCCAGGCACATCTTACATTCCTTAATTTAAAAAACAACAACAAAAGCCCCAATTTAAAAACAATGCAAAAGCAGTTAAAACAGTTCTATCATAAAATTGTAGAGTTGGAAGTGACGCCTAGCATCATCTAGTCCAACCCCTGGCAATTCAGGGATTTCAACTAAAGCATCCATGACAGGTGGATATCCAACCTCTGGTTTAAAACTTCCAGTGAAGGAGAGTTCACCACCTTCTGGGGGAGTGTGTTCCACTGTCAAACAGCTCTTACTGTCAGAAAGTTCTTCCTGATGTTGAGTTGGAATCTCCGTTATTGTAACTTGAAGCCTTTTGTTTGAGTGCTACTCTCCAGAGCAGGAGAAAAAATAGCTTGCTCCATCTTCTATGTAAGAGTCTTTGAGATATTTGAAGATGGCTATCATATCTCCGCTCAGTCTTCTCTTTTCCCGGCTAAATGTTCCCAGCTCCTTCAGCCATTCCTCATAGGGCTTGGTTCCCAGACCATGAATCAATTTCAAATAATTAGAGCAATAATAACAGCAACAACCCTCATCCCCTGCAACACTGCCCTAACCCAAAAGTTTGTTCAGCTGCCTCAGCTTTTGTGGATGGAATCAGTCAGGGCCCCTCCATCCCACGGCAAGTGGGAAAAGTCTGAAAGGCAGGGAGCGGGTCCCCCAACACTCACAGCCAAGATGGATCCAAGAAACAGGAGGAAGAAGTGGTGAGATTGGAGAACAGGAATGATATGCTTTCATGCAGTGAAGCGGGTAGGTAGGAATAAGATGCTGAGCATAGAGGTTGAATTTTAGAGACGATAAATCAAACTTTACAGTAATCAAGGCAGGAAATAATTTCACTTTCTCATTAAAATGTTTCTCTCTCACCTCTGCATCACAGGAATGGGATGCTCAGGGTGGCTAACAGTAATAATAGAAACAATATGCATAAGATAAAATAATAAATTAGGGACCAAAACAAGCAATATAAGAGGAAAGGTGCACAAGATTGGTTGCTGATGATGCAGCACAGCCCTCTGTATGTTTACCAAAAAAAGTAAGCTCCATTCATTGAATGAGTTTACTCCCAGGTAAGTGCATATAGGACTGCTGCCTATGGCTGGGGTTTACTTCTGAGTAGACATGTATAGGACTGTACTATTGAGGAAATATAATTTAAAAAGAATATCATAATAGAGGCTGCAGGAATATGGGAAGTGGCCGTATCCTGAGTCAGACCATTGGTCCATCTTGCTCTGACTGGCAGGGGCTCTCCAGGGTTCAGGCAGGAGTCTCTGCCAGCCCCACCTTGCGATGCTGCAGACAGAACTTTGGAAATTCTGCATGCAGGGCAGATGCTGTACCACTGAGCTGCATCCCTTTCCCAAATGTAAGTTTGTCCAGAAGCATGAAAACTTTTAACAGTGAAATGGGATGAGGACGAGGGGAATGGTTTGGAGAGAAAGCGGCATAATCTGAGCTAGCACCGAGTCATCCCAGTGAAGAGAGCAGAAAGAGATATGGCAGCCAGAAATTCGCAAGGAGATGCAGAATGAGACTGGAGAGGCAACAAGAGGTGTAGGAAAACAAACACACAACAAAGAGTCTCATCATGATGATCAGGAAGTAAAAAATATCAGATGAAAAGGAAACAATTCACAGGTAGTAATAAAGCAGTGGGCTTATTGTGCAGAAGCTTTTGTGGATTAAGCAGAGAGCATTTGTGTTTTTTTTAATAAAGCAGCAAAATTCCAATCACTTTGCCTATCATTTCAAAACAATACAAGCATCACCACAATGGAAATGACTTGGATAAATTAAACATGAAAAGGGTGCTTTATTTAGAATGTGGATCTAATTCAAGGAAATCTGTATGCATGCAGGTGCTGCTATTTATATGCTGTGTATGCCTACTAAAAATTCTGGTTGAAACATGTGGTATAAGTAAGGCCGTCAGTGCTATGCAGCCATAATTTAAAGAATTTCAGATCAAAGGTAAAAAATGCCAAGAATTTCTTTTAACGGTTTAAGTTTCATGTATCTATTCTGAGATAAGCTGAGTTCAATTTACCTTCTCGGTACACACAGGAAAGTAAATCTACAGTATTCCAGCTAGCATGGATGTGATCTGGAAGCAGAAGTAATGTAAATATGCAACATACGCTTTGAATGTATCTAGCATTATTTCTCTTTCCATCAGAGAATCCTCTTAGAAATAAGGATGTTGGCCATTATCATGCAAAAAATCAGAGTCATCTCACAGAACTCTGGTTTGCTTCTGGCTGCTGTTTTGCCACGAGTCTCTCTTCCTTTTTGAAGATGGTATTGCGTTTTGCTGGATTTGCTATTTTAGATTAGTTAAGCCATGTTGAGTATTACTCTGTGGTAGCAATCGATTTTGTAACTTTTTGCAACTAATGTTTTTAGCTGTTACCATTGAAGGAACCTGACAGAAGTCTTATGAAAGATAAAGTTAAACAGCCCATTAAAAACATCTTTATTTCTTTTTTCTTTTCTTTTCTAAAAAGTTGTTAGTGTGATTGGTGACTGCTGTATCAAGAATGGCCCTGGTTGTGACTGAAAGTCAAACTGGAGGGTTTACTGATTCCACGTTGCAATCTGACGCTCACTGCACCTTCCTGCATACACACCATACATTTAAAGCATATTCTGAGCGCATTCTGATCACATGACTGCCCCCAAAGAAGCCTGGAAACTTAGTCTACCCTCATAGAGCTACAATTCCTTAACAAGCTACAGTTCCCAGGATACTTTTGGGGATGATGTGTGCATTAAATGTATGGTGTGTATGCAACTTTAGTGTTCTATTCAGATTAGTGGAACTTGCTGGTAAATGTACACAGGATCAGGCCAAATGGTTACAGGAAAGTCTGGCATGGGTGAAGGGAGAAATTCATATATTTGAATAAATACATTGAAGCTGCTGTTTAAGTTTAGATTCAAATGTATTTTGCCCGCCCTAACAGTATCCTGGGACGCGGGTGGCGCTGTGGGTAAAACCTCAGTGCCTAGGACTTGCCGATCGCATGGTCAGCAGTTCGAATCCCCGCAGCGGGGTGAGCTCCCGTTGTTCGGTCCCAGCGCCTGCCAACCTAGCAGTTCGAAAGCACCCCCGGGTGCAAGTAGATAAATAGGGACCGCTTACCAGCGGGAAGGTAAACGGCGTTCCGTGTGCTGTGCTGGCTCGCCAGATGCAGCTTGTCATGCTGGCCACGTGACCCGGAAGTGTCTGCGGACAGCGCTGGCTCCCGGCCTATAGAGTGAGATGAGTGCACAACCCTAGAGTCTGTCAAGACTGGCCCGTACGGGCAGGGGTACCTTTACCTTTACCTTTAACAATATACTATGATTCTGAAAGTCATATCTGAGTTGCTCTCTGACTAGCTCACCATTACAACAGTGCAGGGAGTGAACCAGGCATGAGGCCATGGAGCAAAGGAGAAGGACCAAGAGTCTGTAGTATCTAGCAAAGGGGAAAGAACACAGGAGAGGTGGACTGAAGGGTGAGACTCAAAATGCCCATCACTTCAGATCCAGCCCTTCCCAGAGCATGTTTCTCACTCTGAGCTCTCCATGGTGCTAGGACTGCCAACCTATCTTGCTTCCTCCTTGGGACCAGGACAGGACTTAGCATCTCAAAAGGGTAGGGATTTGATTATTTCCCCCAGGAGGGGTTGTACTGGGGCGTACATTGCTTAGGTGCAAATGAGGCCAAATTGCTAACTAGCTACTAATTAAGTTTGGTATTCAATTCTTAGAAATGTTGGCCACTGTGTCTAGTTAGCTGCTTACTAGCAGATCCCCCCCCCACCAACACTTCCTTGTGCTAAGCATGCTGCCCCTTCCTTCCAAAGACGCCTTCAGATAAATTTCTGCACTGTCTTCCTCCATCTTCATAAGATGAAGACTGCCCAGATAAAGAATTTATCTACTTATTTATTCTGGGTTTAACTTGTAAAAGCAGCAACAGCAGTGCAGGGAAGGGAGGCATGGAGGCAAGCAAGGAAGCGAGGAGGGATCATTCAGTTGAAAGGTCATTTCATTTCTCTCAGGTTCTCTACCTACCTATCCGATGAAGGGGAAACAAATATTACTAAGATCGCTGTGGCACTCAATTTATCTGCAAAGGCAGGCGGTGTATGATGAGGGAGACCCTTTTTCTTAACAAGGGCAATCTAAGCAATACGTTGAATATATGGAAAAGAAACACACAAGTGCAGAAATGAAATGTTAGAAATAACTTAATGGGAAAAGAAAAGGAGTCAGTGCCTGGGAGATTTACGGATGCAATTCCCTCTACTGTTAATAGAAATTGGTCACCTATATAACCTTTTCCCCAACACTCAGGCACAGACATATAAATGAGGGGAAAGAGCCTGGAGAAATTGGAGTTCTCAGTAAGCTAATAGGACAAGTACAGAACTCCTTTAAAGAAGTTGTTTTAGGGGTGGATAAGGAGGATTTCTCCACTTATCCTGGGTTGCTTGGTGGGTTTTTCTTTCTGTCTACCATGCTGCATCTCCCTCTCCATTTTAGTAAGACCCTAATCAAAGGGTTTGTGGCAGAACATGCTGTCTTTCTCTGCGTGAGAGAGAAGGAGGGAGACAATCCATATTTAAGGAACCAGGCAGAGGCAGGTAGTGGCAGGTAACTATCTTGAGACAGTCAAGGAAGCTGAACCAAAGATCTTGGCACAGCCGCTAGCTGGAGTGATCAATAAGGTAAAAGATGGATCAACAGTGGTCAGCGTTTAGACAAGATGCATTAAACTGCTGCAGATAACTGCAGGCTTTGTACATGAAGTGAATTTTCAGATGAGATAGTAGCTGTGTGGCTTTGGGGATCACAGGTTTTTAAGTAAACACCTGTTGAAGTTAACTTGTGGATTTTGGGTGTGTGTGTGTACTGTTACATCTCTTTCGGCACCAGGCAAAAGCATCCCTCTTCTCCCAGGCTTTTGGCTAATTAGCCAATCTATGGCCTTTTAAACCATGTGGGGTATTATTTTCAATTGTTACTATTTTGTGTATGTATTTTTGTGTTTTTGTATTGTAAACTGCCCTTTTATCCTCAGACAATGGGCAGTATAGAAATGTAATAAATACATAATTATTATTAATAATAATATATGCAGCAATGTATGCCAGAAAGTGTTGAGTTGAATTACAGCCAACCTGGGTAGTGAAAAACACGCTACAGCCAGCTGTGGCTAGTTCTGCCAGGGCTAGAAAGAGGTGCTTGAAAGCTGTTAAATGGAGTAACCATGAAAAACCAGCAGAGTGTGGGTCAGGTGATAACCTTCTGTTGCCCCAAATTACCTCCTGCAAGCCTACACTATTTGATACCTTTGCTGCTACAATGATTTATTGTTTTAATAAATATGCTCTCTTTCATTTTCCCGTAGAATTGAGGGCTTGTGACTTTTCATTAAGAGGCCAGATTTGCTCCTCAGAGGTGCCTGCCAGCAGTAATGCAGTCTTATTTTGTTCAGTGGAGCTTCATAGGTCAGGATTTTCTTTCTGAAAAAAATGGACATGTGCTACATGGGGAAAGTGAGAGGCAAACAACCATAGCACAGGAATTCCACAGTCTAAATACCTGCACCGAGGCAGATGGCAGATTGCCTACCCATGGCAATGAAAAAGTATTATGAAATGGAGACTTCCCCATCCTTTACCATTTTTTAATGTTTGCCAGTTGGGAGATTCTGCTTTCCCCTCCCCATCAAATTACCAAATACTTTGAAATGCAGTGGCCAGGTTATTCAATGGGGGATTAAACTCTGGCTTGTCATAAACATGAAATACATGAAATTACTATAGATGCTGGAACTGCAGTTTAAGCAATTCTCTTTGTGCAAGCTAAATCTCCCACAGTGCATATAATTTTATTATGTGCCTTTTTTTCAGACAAGTTCAGAACTTACTCCTGGATGATTATACTTGGAGGGCTAAAGGTTTAGACAAACATGGTGCTTGAGACAAGTTGAGTGAATGTGTGGGTGGCAAAAAGAGGAGGCTGTTCTTGAGTCTTTTCATAGCAAACAAAAATAAAAAAAACATTCAGCCTACCCAAAATGTAACAGTGGATACCAAACTAGAGGGATATTTATGCAGGATATGGGAGGTGTTGTTGTTGTTGTTTTTACACAGAAAAGATGCATTTATGTGAGCAAAGTTAAATCCTGATTTCTCCCCAGCCATCCCTCCCTTCACTCACTGCATTTTGCTCTCCTGCTTCAAGCACTTTTCTTTGCAGTATCAGAGCTGAGCCTGAAGCAGATATATAAAACACCCACACCCCCCCCCCACATTTATGTATGTGCATATATGCACACATCTAGGCCACTAGCGCAAGCAGGGCAGAATCACTGGCCACACAGCTGAGGAGGGTGTCTCCTCAATGCCTGACAAGTTCTTACTGGGATTTGAGAAGCCATGAATGCTGCAGGGAGGGCATCAAATGTTGGCCTCACACAGGGCGGCATATTACCAAGCTCCGCTCCTGGTGGCACTTCAAACAGTTCTGGCTTCCCTCAAAGAATTCTGGGAGCTGTAGTTTGTCAAGGGTTCTGGGAGTTGTTAGAAGACCTCTATTCCCCTTCCAGAGCTACAGTTCTCGGAGTCATAGGAGCCATCTCATAGGGCCATGGGGGTTTCATCCCTCACAATAAAATATTTGAGGGGGCCAGGCACCCACAAAGTTAATGGGCATTCCCATTCAAATGGTGTGCGCACAGTGTGTCATGTGATCGATTACGCGAGGCAGGGCTTACCTGGGCCCCCACAATATTTTATTCAAGTTGGCGCTCCTGCTCAGAATGGTTTAAGAATGAATCCTTCTTCACAAAGAACTCTGGAGATTAACATTTTGAGAGGGGAGCAGGGACCTCCCAAAGCTCTCAGCACATTTAACAAACTACAGCTCCCATAATTCTTTGGGGGAAGCAATGACTGCTTAAAGTATCATCATAGTGCTTTAAATATGGGGTGTGGACTTGGCCCTGGTATGGCACTGCAGTTCTCAAGTTCTCTTTCTTACTGTCTCCCCACTTTAAATGTGAATATGAAAATATGTGCAGCTGGCCCTAAGCAACAAGGATAGGGCAGGCTCTGAATCGTGGCACTTCTGCTAGCTGCATTTGTCCCTTGGCTCTGGGAAATTATTTGCGATTCCAGGATCCAGAGAGAGGATGCAAAATGGCTGCCCATTTGATGCCCCAGGACCATCTTATGTATTTCATAAAATTTATATACTACTTGGTTGTAGAAGAAACCTCAAAGCAGTTTACAAAGAAGTTAAAACAATAAAACTATCTCTAAAAAAATTACAACCATAATTTAAAACATACAAAAAAGTAAAACCACAGTAGACTAAAACAAATTAAAACTTATGCAATCTTTTTAAATATCTGGGTAGGCTTGTGTGTGTGTCCATGTTATCTTTTTGTCTTCTTCAAGCTCAAATAAAGCAAGGTGTTTTAAAGTGTCATGGCTAGGCTACAAAGAGAGCATAGTTTTGTGGTTATATGTTCAGCCTAGTGTTTGCAGGTTGTATGTATCTGGGGATACGGTGAAAAAAATATGTCAAGGCATTTGGATAAGATACATAACTGCTACTTCTAGAAGAGTGTGGTGTCTTAGGTTTTGCCACTTGATCAGGTTTCCCCATCATTTTAGGGTTATTTTTAGCTGTTCTTATGGGTTCTATCATATGGCTGAATTATTTCAAATGACCAAACAGAATAAGAAATAAGAAATATTATGAAGTTAGATACCGTTGCCATACTGAAGGCTCTGTAATGCAAGATATTTTGCAGTCTCTATTGCTGATCACATGGTATTTAGATGCTGAATAGGATATCTATTATTATTATTATTATTATTATTATTATTATTATTATTATTTAAAAAATGAAAAGTCAGTTAAAATTATAGTTGGGAAATTGGAAATCCCTGTTAGATGAAGGGATGGTTGTGATATATATATAGTCTGGTGTCTATATATATGCAGTCTGGTGTCTATGACAGTGGGCAGTAACAGAAAAATGGGAATGAAAGACTATCTTATGAATCAGATGAACCAATGGTGACACGGGGCAGCATTAAAAGCCAGAGTAAGCCCAGGTTAGCACCAGTGTTGTATTAATTAGTACCTCAAGAATGAAAAGAAGGCAAAACAATGTGGAGATAAACACACACAGAAAATGTTGCTATAACCCAGGATTTGGACTCCCCATCCTGAGGGGAAGAGAGGATGCATTCAAAGAGAATCTCAAATCAGGAGGAGAACGTGCTCTCTGAACTAGCATTTGAGATCCCTGCCTCTTCACCTGAAGTGTTCTTGAGGCCAGCACCTCTCCAGCCTGAAAAGGGTTGTGAATTCTGACTCCAGCTCAGAAGCTATAGTAAATTCATGGTCTTCTCCACGCTGTCTGACACTCATCCGGGTTCAGATTAGCTTCTCAAAGAAAGCTACAGGCCTATTTAAGGCTCAGTTGGAGTTTGCTGGTTGGTGCGACATTAAAGTCTGCATTGTCTGACTTCCAAGGAAAGCGCCACTTGGAGCTGTCCAGGGTGCTACCCAGCTTGCTTGTTGCCTTTTGAACTTGCTACTTTGCCCTCTACAGTGTCTGACATTCACCTGCTAGAAGCTGATCAGTGCTTGGCCCAGCTCTGCTTCTTGACTTTGGACAGGTGCTAGCTTCATGGAATCTGGTGGCCCTGGACTCCATGCCCAGCACAATCCTCTGCCTGCCAGTTTGGATCACTGCTGGAAACAAAACAGATGCCTTCATTTACATTACACTGTTCCTCCAAGCTGCCTTAACAGGGTTTTAGCCTTACAATAACCCAGCAGTGCAGGTCATACTGAGCTGCATCAGTGAGCAGAGATTCAAGGTGGGATTTCCCACATCCAAGTTCAATACTCTGAGGTCAACTGATAGATAGTGTTTCCAAGTAGCTTGAGCAGGCCATCCAGTATGCTGGGCAGAACCGACAAACAGTAACATCATTCTGAAATCAAAGAGGGAGAGGATGCTGGTCTCCCTTGAAGTTGAGCTGCCTAGACTGAGGGATTCCAGCAGAGCTTTATAGCAGCAGGAGGTGTGGGATTGGCAAGATTCCCAAGACCAGGGTGATTCTGTAGCATTCAGGGCAAATTTCCTGCAGACCTGCTCCTTTGGCCTCAGCAGAGCAAAGAGCAGGTATTTGTTATAATAACTGGAGTGGAAAATGTAATATTGGTGATGAAGAAAGAATTTCCACCTCCATTTCTAGTCAACAGGAGTTTTTTATGGTTCCTTATGATTCTAAGAAAATACTAAATTAGAGAGGTTCATGACATAATCCTATGGCAAAAGACTGGTATATTTATGGATATGGCACCAGGTATACATTTTGAGTATGCCTAATATTGCAAGATGGCTTTGTGAATCCTTGCACTTTTTGAAAAAGTAGCAGACGCCCATGAATTACTGTTTTACAAGTCTTGCAAGTGACACAAACCCTAGCTTTGATAGCCATTCCCCACTATCACCTGTGAAGAACCTGATTACAAATTTTCTACACAGAATCCTGGCTGTGAACACTCATAGATTAAACAAGACAGCTCTGTTTCTCGTTTTACTTCATCTTTGCTGTTCTGGCTCCTGGGGCCATCAGCGGTACATTCCCAAAGATTTAGTGGAGAAGTGAAAAATTACAGTGCAAGAAGAATCTCAGGAAGACACCTCAAGATGCAGGGTACAGGAAAAGGAGGAGAGGGCAATGTGTGGGCCAATTGCAGGTAATCAACAGCATGCATATTTGAGGGAGCAGGGTGCTTTTGCTAGCCTACAGGTGGCACATGCAGCCTAGAACCCTGGAGAAGCAGGACCAATGGTCTTATGTAGAGTTTGTACATACAGAGTTTGTATATAAATGCTTTAAAATAACTAAGCTGAATGCATGTAGGGGCAGGGGTGCAACCAGTGAGCCTGATCCCACTTCCTGCTCTCTGTGTCCTCATTTTAATGTGTGCCATAAAGTAGAAAATGATTCATTATGAGACTTTTATTCTAAGTTCTAAGCTTTCCTGAAAATTGGGGTTCTGAACTGGGATACTAAAAGGGTCATGTTAATACTTACAGGACTACAACTGTAGTAGTAGAAGAATGCTACTTGGCACCTTGATACTAGTTTTTCCTGTGTTAAAAGGTAAAGGTAAAGGTACCCCTGCCCGTATGGGCCAGTCTTGACAGACTCTGGGGTTGTGCGCCCATCTCACTTAAGAGGCCAAGGGCCAGCGCTGTCCGGAGACACTTCTGGGTCACGTGGCCAGCGTGACAAAGCTGCAACTGGCGAGCCAGCGCAGCACACGAAAACACCGTTTACCTTCCCGCCAGTAAGCGGTCCCTATTTATCTACTTGCACCTGGGGGTGCTTTCGAACTGCTAGGTTGGCAGGCGCTGGGACCGAACGACGGGAGCGCACCCCGCCGGGATTCGAACCGCCGACCTTTCGATCGGCAAGCCCTAGGCACTGAGGCTTTTACCCACAGCGCCACCCGCCTCCCTTTTCCTGTGTTACTTGTATGCTATTTGGGGGTGTGGAGAGAAGAACCTTGCACAAGCAGTTTTCATCTCAATGGAAATTACAGAAATGTTTACAGGAAAAGCAATGGCGGCCTTGTCTGCTTTTTTATTCCTATTCATATATGCAAGATATTATCAGCCTGCTCTAATCATACAAAATGTTTAATTAATATTCTCCCATTCAAACATTCTGAGAAGGTTGTTAATCTATCCAAAAGATGTGGTTTATTCAGTAAAGACTCTTGTGTGATCCTTAAAGTGACACACATAATTGGATTGCAGCATGAGTGGTGCCGTGCATTTAAATCATGCTCTCTCCCCTGTTTGAATTTGATCATACAGGTAAGATAGCAGGAGAAGAAGGTTTAGAGAAATTGGATGCCTGCAAAGGATTCTATGCTGTATCTGGCCATCTAGTAGGCACTCAGACAGCACAATGGTAGCAGTATGCAAAGGGGACATTCATCTATGCAGTTTCAGAGTGAAAATGAATAGTTATTTACATACATAAAAGGAGGAGAATTGACTTTTGAAACAGGACTTTGATCCTTTGTTTTGAAAAGTATATGGTGACATGAAGACTGCCTAAAAGCAAATGCTTTAGGAGGCCAATGCATAGATGGAGGTTTGCAAAGTGTTTGAGGTCCAATAAATATTACTACTGATTATTTAATTTCTATACCACTTAATATATTTAAAATATTTCTAAGTGGTGTACAAAAAGAAGCAACAACAGACAACTGAAACAAAATATTACATCAATAAATATACTAATATATAAAGATCAGTATCAATTCTATGATTCTATGATTCATCAATTCTGATTACTTTTCCTTCTGACACACTGCCTCACAGCCTCTGGGTTCTTACTTAGGGTCCAAACAAGTTGTCAGCTCATCCACAAAAGTGTTATAATGAGAAGAGTTCTTGGAAACAGAAGACAACACCGTAGTCTTTCACTCTAGACTTGCTTTTTATGGGCAGGTCCAAGGTGGATGGTATTTCTTCAGGCTGCCCACAGCTGTGTCCCATTGAGATGCACTCGGTACACCCTGTTCCAGGTGCAGCAGGTTTGTTGAGTTTCCCAGGTGGTCCAAAGGATGGGGAAAGGGCTCCCCTCCAGTCACAGCCATTTCTTCACCCTCTGTCCTTTCCTCCTCTTCTAGTTCTAGTTGTGACACAGATTTTCTCTCTCTCTCTTTCTCTCTCCTTTTATTACATGCTGTGTTTCCTTTGGCTATTTTGGATGTGAAGTCTGATTTCTAGTTTAAAAACTATTTGACAGCACTGTTCAGTAAGTGAGCAGTTATCTTCTTTTCTTTTCTCCTTTCGGAGTGTCGAGCTGGTCTGTGAAAGAGGCATTGGTTGAATTCAATTGCCATGTTACACCATAGTTTAGTGTGGCATGAATGGGCCAGAACAGGTTGCAGTGAGCCTCAGGCTCATGTACTCCACTCCCCACCTTGGCTGTTTCCAAGACAAGATAACATTAGTCACAGTTTCTGGATTCAGGTGATGTGACAATCCTGTGGTAAGGTAAAAATGTGGCTATTCACCTATGTGTTTGGTTAAAGTGGTGCCGCTTGCCTGTCTGATGAAGTTATATTTTTGAAAAATTGCCTGTTTTTAAGTTAAGTTGTATTTCAATGAAATATTTTTATTGTATTTTAATGTCCCCCTACCCTGAGATCCTGTGAGCAATGAAGAGTGGAATACAGTGGTACCTCGGGTTACATATGCTTCAGGTTACATACGCTTCAGGTTACAAACTCCGCTAACCCAGAAATAGAACCTCGGGTAAAGAACTTTGCTTCAGGATGAGAACAGAAATCGTGCTCTGGCGGTGCAGCAGCAGCAGGAGGCCCCATTAGCTAAAGTGCTGCTTCAGGTTAAGAACAGTTTCAGGTTAAGAATGGACCTCCGAAAAGAATTAAGTACTTAACCCAAGGTCCCACTAGTATAAATAATATAAATTTTGTATACAGTTCCCAGGCTCTTCTTAAGGGTCACAGTTTGGGGAGGAGAGAGATCTCTTTGGGGCTCTTTCCAGCTCCTTCATGGCCTACTAAACTATCACCTGGTGTGTCTAAATCATAGTTATATTGCCCCTGGTATTTTAAAGTCATGTTTGTCCAGAAATTGGGGCGTTCAAAAGAATTGAGGTTTACACAACACAGACAGTAATACTTCGTCCTACCACTTCCAACTCCTGAAAATGTATTGCTTGAATTATTTTGAATAAGACTATTTGTCCAACTAGCTCAGTATCATCCACTTTGAGTGGCTGCAGGCTGCAGCCTGCATCTCTCTAGCCAAGATATTACCCATTGACTGCTACCAGAGCCCTTTTAATTAGAGTCCCTCAGGTCCTGGGACATAACTCCTCCTTGCAAAATAGGTAGCAAAAGTATTTTCTATGGATATCTACAAGGCAACATGTTATAATGAACACAGTGATCTGCCCTGAGATTATCTGTAGGATAGGGTTATCAGATGTCCCCATTTCCCGGGACGGTCCCTGGATTTGTGAATAAGTCCCCGAACAAATTCCATCCCTGGAATGTCCCCGGATTTCATATAATGTCCCCGGGAAATGCAGCAGTGGCAGTCTCAGCAGCCCAGAGCAGTTGGCTCTGGCTGGCTTCAGGAGCTGCTCGGAAGTCCCCATATGATGGTGGTGCAGGGGCTCTAAGATGCAGCTTCTGGGCTGCCTCCACCTTCCCTGACCCCAGCAACTAAGCTGTGAAGGGAGGCTTCATGCTGCCTATTGGAGCAGCCTCCCAACTCCTACTTGCGTGCAAGCAGGAGCGGGGCAGGGATCTCTCAGCTGTGAAGGGAGGCTTCACACTGCCTATCAGAGCTTGCATGCAAGCAGGAGGGGGCAGGGGGCTGCTCCGATGGGAAGGGAGGCATTCCACTGCCTGAGAGATCCCTCCCCCCTCCTGTTTCCACGCAAGTAGGAATGGGAACGGGGCTGTTCTGATGGGAAGGGAGACATTGCACTGCCCAAGCCTCACCACCGCCACCGCCACCGCACTTTGCCCTCCTTCTCCACCTTCCATGCCTGACCCACCGCGCACCGCTTCCCCACTGCCACCGAAGAACCAACAACTCAGGGGCTGCTCAGGCTCATGGAGAAAGGAGATAGAAGCCTTGGAGGAAGATGAAACATGGAGGTTGAGGACAAGGTGGCGTCGGCCGCCCCTCTGCCACTGCCATCACTGCAGCATCAACGTCCCGAACGTGTAGCATTTATTTATTTATTTATTTATTTAAAGTCTCCCCATTTTCATTGAAAAAAATCTGGCAACCTTACTGTAGGCCATAACCCACGACCCAGGGACCTTGCAGTGAATGGCTGATGAGTCTGCCGAGGAAGAGGGTCAGGCTAAATCCTTGGCCTTCCTGACTGCAGCAGTTTCCTACGTCCCCTCTGTCTCTTTAGCCTTGCAGAAATCAAAGGCCCTTTAACCAGCCAGACAGCTCCTCCATGGAGGCAGAGCCTATCAAATGCCATGTTTCTTCAGCCCAAACATCTCTCTTGTAGGTGCCTTTGCAGGGCCTCTTGGAGCTCCCCAAGGTCCTGACTGCTCTCTGCTTGGCTCAGACTTTGGTCTGGACCCTGCCTTTGTCCCCTACAACCCGCAGAAGTGGGCATTTTACAATGAAAGGCAAAATAGTAGTTTTGGAAATAAGTAAGTAAGCAAACATCAAATATGTGCTTGCTTCACTCTAGTACTATTCTGGCATCATTGTGGTTGCTTTTCATTAAGCAGCCCAGACACATGTTCTGTGCTTTCTGGTGAATTTCATTATATTACTAATCATGTCTATATTAGTAAAAACAGCCATCTGATTAAATTGCAGAACTATGGAAATGAATACATCTAATTCCTTAATCTTAACCTCACCCAAATGTGCATGTACTATGGATTGAGTGTACGCTTCGGCAAGCGAAGGTCTATTACTTTTCTTGTTCGTTAATAGGCTTGCCATCCCCCCTCCCCAGATCCTATTAAAAAATTGCTTTCATCATTTACTTTCTCATGTGTACTGTCTTGCTC